>NC_072731.1:195969222-196269222 GCF_026930045.1 Uloborus diversus | reverse complement strand
GGTCATTCCATGTCAAATGATCCAGGGGTGGACACCCGAGGTTCTCAGACCTCGATGAAACTTCATGAAAGTGTTCTATATATGGATATAGGAATAATTGGAAATTTTAATCACAATATTGCAATTACTTTTTGGATGTACTTAAAAGTTTTTCAAAAGCTTGTCGTTTAGCACAAATCGCATTTCTATCAACCATACATACGTAAACAATTTTCACTATAAAACATTTATTTTTCAAGATAGAGAGTTAATTCTTTTTGTGATTTGATAGGTACTGTACTGTAAAGCGGTATTTGCAATTTGATTTATGATTTAAATCAGTTAAAATAGGTGAAAAAATCTTTAAACAGCAAAACTGTGTTCAATTTCGGACCTTGACTTGTGCTCAGAAAGTGCAAGTGCTGGATAGCATTTTTAGCCCTCCAAAACTTTCAGACCCAATATGTATTCGGAAACTAGATTAAAAATGGTACAAAATCATGCAGTAAAATTGGTAAGGTTTGGAGTTTTAATCAAGTTAGAGATGATCAAAAGTAATTTTGAAATGTACAAAAATCAACCAAAGGGGTCCTCTACTCGATCAATGAATGAATTAATAAATTAAGTCAGGCTTTCAGCACTATTAAAGCATTTTTATTAAACTGAAGTAAAGAAAAAATATTAATATGAGCTTTTTTTTTTAAATAATATTTGGAACGACTGCTGAAGTTGAGAACTCTCAACGGAACTCTCACCTCGGACCGCTCAATCACTCATCATATAAACAGGGAAAAAAAAAACAGTTTTTAAGGGAAAGTGGATGCATTCATAAGCTCTTAGAGATTCCAGTTTCATCTTTATGAATGTTAATTATGTTAAAAAGTTAATTCATAGTTATTTCACAAATGTTTTTGATATTCCGAACTACTTCGTTCTTTTCAGAATTTTTTTCCATGAAACCATTCACAAATTTTAGAACCATTTTATATGTTATCAACTAAGAACATTTTCTCCCCCTACTGGACTCATGAATTTATTTTATCTTCCCTGGTTGCTTGTCAATTGCCCGCGCGAAAGATGGTCGGCTAAAACTGTATCCCCATTACTGTCTGCTTGACTCCCACTTTCTTGTATCAAAATTTTCTTTTGACAAACGTTTTCGATAGCCAAAACACAAAATGTGGCTGAGTGTCAAAGGTTTGTTTTTGCTTTTTTAATACATTTGAATCTCCAGCTGGATTTTTTTTTCACCTGGTCGATTTACCGAAACTTTTTTTTTTTTACCAAGCATCATACAATGTCAGTTAAAGTTAATGTTAGCGGTAAGAGGTACATTAAGCAAAATAAACTTTTAAGTTGCGGTTAAATTAGAAAATGATCGAAGGTAAAAATAAAATTATTTTAGTTAGTGATTATCTTGTAACTATGTATTTATGTTTAAAGTTGAAAAATAGAATGTGCAGTGGATTGCATTCTTAATAAAACTATGAAGGTTAAAGTTAACAAAATTACGGCTTATTGATTTGTCTTCGCTTTTTCTGACGTGTATAACATTTATTGAATATTTTTATTGTTATATACTAATATAGTTAAAAACACCATACGCAGAAATCAATATGTAAGTGTAAACACATGTAAGACCTGAGATATATGTTGCTGAGGCTTTCTGACAGCCAGTTTTAGGTGATCTCTTACATTTGCTATGAGAAATCAAAATTCAAATTCTGGGTAAAAACGATTACTTAAAAAGTTTTGGCAAAAGAGCACAGAAACTTTATTTCAGGCCTTAAAACTATTTACATTTACAAATAGACTTCTACATACCATATAACTCTAGTTAGTTTTTAAAAATTAGTCAATTAAATACGAGTCACAAAATACAAGGTAAAAATAATTCGACACAATTTTGCAATTTTATTGTTAATACTTTTATTAACGATACATTTCATGATATATATATATTTTTATCTTTAATTAAACGTACATAGTACGTACTTTTAGGTTATTTTCGAATTTAATGCCCGGCATCTTCATTAATAGAATTATTTAGTGCTCCAAAAAATTACCAGTGAGTTTGGGGAAAAATGAATAGCAGTGAAATAATTGCACGCATAACTGGGCATCTGCAGTAGATTAGATGAGCTTTTGATAAACGGAGTTTCAGATAACCGATGTTAAAGTGTATTACAAAAATAAAGACATAAATTTGACAATCGTTCAGATTTTGACTATTAGTAGCTCGGACTTCCAAAAAATCGTTGTGAAATAATTGTAAGATTTTAATTTATAACAAAATTAAAGCTTGTGAAGATGAAGCTAGCATATGTAATATCAATAAATAGATCCACTTCTTCCCTAAGAACTGGTTGTTTTATTTTGCTTCCCTTTGCGAAGTGCAGGAAATTCCATTATAATCACTCCCGATGTATGTTTAGTTTTTTTGACCCGTCTGGACCTTCATATGAACGAACGGGCAACCAAAATGCCCATCTTTAATCATTACTGAATTCATTATCACGAGTTTTCTCGTGACGCTGGTATGTACGTATCTATCAGAGGTGAATTAGTAAATGTTCCAGTACCGGAAATGCCAATGAGAAATAATTTAATAATGATTCTTTTCCAGTTTTGAGTGGAAGCGGAATTTAATTTTCTCTAAAAGTAAGGGCGTTCCAGTTAGTTTAAGAACCAATTCACCCTTGGTATTAATGTATCTCGCATAACTAAAAAACTTTATTCTGTAATAAGAATAAGTAAAAACTTTGTACGTAGACTCTGAGTCAAAAGTCTGGTTGTGCACTTCCCCTTTCAGTTGTGTGCAGAGGTTCCAAAAGTAGTGTTTACTATTTATTTTTCTTTATTTTTCTTTTTCTTTCTTTTCTTTCCTTTTTTTTTGTGCCAAATCTGGATAATTTTCAACTAAGGGTCATATTTCCCTCTATTACGTTCGATTCTATCGAATTCTATTTACCAGTCAAGTAGCGAGAAACATTCTTCTAGGTGGAGCAAAGGGAAATCTTGGCTGCACCGCTGGTTCGAAATCGATCAATTTTGTTAGCGTTGTGTTTGCCTCTTAAATAATGTTAGGAATGGGTGACCACTTGATGAGAAATTAAACGACAAAAATTTCACTAGGTACTGTTTGCAATTTGTTATTTTAGTATGATTTTCGGAAAAATTACTTATGAAATAAAATTTCGTGAAAATACGATTTTTAGGTTGATTAAAAGATATTCAAAGTAACTTGCTTTCTTTTAAGGGATATTCAACTCGATTGTGTTCAATTCAATGTACTTCTATAAACTAGTAACGTAGTGAAAAAATCCAAATTGTGCAGCGATTTCTTGCTGCACAATTGGTAGATACAATTGATCGTTCTCTAAAATTCTTTAGAAACTTTCCTATGAAATCAGGAGAGCTACTAGCTGCTGCTATACACTTGCGTGAAGTTTTTGGAATATTCCTTATTTATTTAAATACGTTACTGGCTTTTATTAGGAGCGTTTCTTACTTTTTCAAAAAAAAAAAAAAAAATCAGGTTAGTTTCAGAAAGGTTAATGACATTTAGCAAAAAATTTTCCTTTTTATTTTGCAGATATGCTACAGGTAGAGATAAAGCTTATAGGCTGCCCATTATCTTCCAGAAATGTTTCTTCTTGTAATAAAGGATTTTTGCGCAAAATAAATGCTTTAAATGAAATGTAAATGGAAAGATTGAACTAAACTGCGAAAAAAAAAAAAAACCACATAAACTTCGTTGTGTTTCAAATATTGTCTGAATAATTTACAATATTTGCAAAGTACTTTATTTGTTTAAAAGCCATTTAAATTGTTTTGCTAATTTAAGTAGCTTTTGTGTCATTATCGATTTAAAACTAGTTTACATGCTCACGTTATTCAATGAAGAATCTTTAATGACGCCTTAAAAAGCATTGAAGAAAGTGAATAGCAGCAAGTTATTCTTTAAAAGAACAACATTTTCGAAAGCTCTGAGATAATAAAAATATAACATTTAAGTAACGTACTTTGTCAAAAAGGATTATAGGGGAAAATGTGTGGGAAAAAGAAGTTTTGCGGAAGGGGACATAATTACACACTTCCTGAAGGTATTAGAAGAAAAAGTAAATAATGCTTTCAGTTTTTTTTATTATTATTATCTCACTACAACACTTTTTACAGGTTATTTTATAATACATCAAAGATTTTACCAAAGCGTTATACAGGAGTGTAACTGTATAAAGCTCGCACGTTATATGCGCACGTTACGATATACACGTATAACGCTTGCACGTACAATGCTTGCATAACGTCATGTACGGAGCCTGTACATGAACAAGCTCATAATAGTATACAATTATTAGAGTTACTTTACAATTCATGCAGTATGCATGTTAACTTCATTTCACTTAAAACACATTTTTAATGTAAAAAAACAATGGGCAGTTGTGAGCAACAATTTAAAGTTGATAAACTGTAGTATGTTTGATTTTTTTTCTTTTTCAAATTTTATTATGACGTAATTGAAAAATGGTTCATAACTATAGTATAATACTACCTAGATGAGAAAAAAGACAGTAGAAATGAGTATAAATGAGATTTTAAGAAAAATATTAGAGTTTGACCCTTTTTACTTTCTTCTGCATCTAATATATAGAAGAAAGTATTGGATTCGTGCAAATTTTCGAATTTCGAATTTTGACGGATTCGAACGTTTGAGGTGTGCTGAGTCCATTTCAACTATTTTTGGAAAATGTCTGTCTGTCTGTGTGTATGTGTGTGTGTATGTGTGTATGTGTGTCACGTCTGTGTGTGACCAGTTTTTTGTGGCCGCTCTACAGCAAAAACTACCGCATGAAATTGAACGAAATTTGGTACACATATGTGCCCCTATGTGAACTTGTGCCCATTGGTTTTTAGAGCGAATTCCTCCAAGGGGGGTGGAGCAATGGGACGTTTTTTTAGTTAAGCGTGCTTGCTATTCCCCAGGAAGTAACTGGCAGAATCAAACAAAATTTGATCCAAATGTTTCCCCTAACAGGAGCAGGTGCTGATTCAATTTTGGTGTCAATAGCTCAAACGGGGGTTGAATTATAGAACGTTTTTTGTCGTCAATTGTGACTGCTGTATCTCAAGAAATAACGAACGGAATCAAACAAAAAAATTTTGACAAGTAGCCCTTAGTGGGTATAAGAGCTGATTTTATTTTGGTGTTAGCAGCTAAAAAGGGGGTAGCGCAATCAACCGTTCTTTTTTTTCATTGTGAGTGCCCTATCTCAAGAAGTAATGCTACGTTCTGGTTGAAATTTGGAATATATGTGAATCCATACGTAAACAGGCTTTGGTTCAATTTTGACTCCAATCGCTCCAAGAGGTGTTGATTTTTTTTTTTTTTTTTTTTTTTTTTTTGCGAATAAAAATAGCTTTATTAATGCAACAACAAGAAAGATAAATCGTAATAGATTGTCGTCTGCGTATTTCTCGTGATTTTAATTGTATGGAAATGATCGGAAATATTATCTCAATGATTTAAAATTTTTAACTGTTGCCATCCTATGTTTGTTAACAAATAAAATATTTGTAATTAATTCAAGCAAGGCTTTTAAAATAATAATAACTTTCAAATTTCGCTCTTTGCTTTGCTTTTGCAATTCGCAACTCCAACGAACTATAGGGGGCACTGAAGTCACTGTCTAATGGCGGAATTGAAAACTACAACAAACGCACATGGTAACGAAGAAAATGCTAAAAGTGTTGTGATTTTTGTTGTTATGTATGATTTTTTCACTTTATTCTTTTAAAATTAATTTTCAAAGTCTTGTGGATATTCTGGCCCACGTAGAAAGAAATGAGAATTCAAGAAGCATTACTAAACGTCAAAGATTCATGCAAACTACGTAGTTCGTAGTTCTAAGCAGCTATTTCCACGATGTTGAATTCGATATTTATCAATTCTTGATAAAACTAAATAATAATTGTGGCCTGACAAGAATAACAATTAATGCTAGAAAATTCAATGTGACATTACAAATTGTTATCGAAAGAAGATGATACTTTTTTGCCTTGCTTGGCTAGCGCTTATTTTTTTTTCCATTTGTAGTTGAGTTATTTCTCTCGAATTCCCGAATCGGTTCATTTAAAAATTTTCTGTTTCGATTTTTCTAATTTCTGAGTTACGATTTAATTGTGTCATGTTATGCAAATCATCAACAAAATTCTCACGGATATATGGTGGTAGTTTTCTTTTCAGTTGATTGACCATTATTTCCTTTCACTTATCGAATTCTGTAATCTTACTACCATTTTATTCCACTCATGATAAAAATTAAAAATGGTTTAACTAAAAACGCGAAATCTCGCCAAGGCTACTTTGCTCGCACAATACTAAAAATTAATAACCCTAAACAAATTTGGCGAAACCTTTCAGCTGAGAATAAAAGGAATAAAGTAAATTCTTTCTCGGTTATTCATTTTGTTCTACGATAATATATTCAAGAAAATATTTTGCATACTGTCCATTCCAACTAAATGCTGCTGTAAAATATGGTAAGTTTAATTAATTTAAGATTAAAAAAACCCCCATATTCTTACAAATTCATACAAAACAATAAAAAATTTTACCTGGTATAACGTTATCCAATTTTGTTAATCCAGAGTTTTCTTGTTTACGCTTCCACCATTTAATACTTTTGAGAAGCTTAGAAGCTTTCGAAATTATTTTGAGAAGCTCGAGAATACTACTAAGGGACGAATTAATTTCTGTTGTTGAAGGCGTTCTTAGACATGTTGAATGCGTTACTCAGAACAAACTGACCGCGTTTACGTCAACAGACACACGTGATGCGCAACGTGGCAATGTTTTAGGTGCAGACGCAGTTTTATAAATCACCGCAAGGTAGCGTATTCGAGCGCTGGAGTTCCGAATAATTCAGACATTGGGATGGTCGTCTAGCTTTTGCGTGTGTAATTTTGTTTTTGTTGGGAATATTGCATATTGTCAAGCATGGGGAGGGATCAGAAAAAAAAAGAAAAATATAGAAGAAAGTTTCGTGATGGCCACAACATACTAGTTAACTTTTGACACCAAAATTGAATCAGCATCAGTGCTCTCTAGGGTCAATATATTGGCCAATTTTCGGACTCCGGCAGTCACTTTTTAAAATCTACCTAGTACACATTACGGAGAAAACGTTCAAATGTACCACTCCCTTTGAAGGAATTTGCTCCAGAATCTAATGGGACCAATTCCCACGGGGGTATATATGTCAAACTCACCTTAAAGGAATTTGCGCCAAAAACTAATGGGACCAGTTTCACATGGGGGTATATATGTCCAACTACCCTTAAAGGAATTTGCGCCAAAAAACTAATGGGACCAATTCTCATGGGGGGTATATATGTGTATCATTTTTTTTTTCCATTTCAACCAGTAATTTTTGCTGTGGAGCGGCTGCCAAAGAAAAAAGTTACACACATACCGACGGAAAAACAAGTTCCGTTAACGATCAGACGCATCTGAGAGATGACATCCACAAAGCGTATCAAAAAATATAAACATTTCAATTCTAAAATTATCCCACAATGTGTCTTAAAATTATATTTATTTTATAAATTTCAAAAACAAAGTAAACCTAAAATACTGCTTGGATTTATGCATGTCAAAATTAAATAGCCAAAGTTAAATTGTCTTGTAAAACTTTATGCAAAAACCATTTAATTTTTTAGGCGGGGGATGAGGGAGATGATACCAAAAACTATCACATATATTCAGGGGGACTCAGTTAATTGTTTCAGAACTCCTAAGAGTGATCGGATGCATCCTGACGACACGAAATCATACAGCAATGCGGGGTCGAAAATGCTTTCCCAACCAGAGAATCGACCCGAAGTTGTGATATGCGAGGAGGTGAAGAGTGTATTATAGAATGTTAAAAAAAATTCGAACTTACTCTTACACTCATGTATCTTTTACTTTTTCGCGTGTATTGTAAAACAGATTTTTCAACCACTGTCTATTTTCTTTATGTTTCTTCTAGGTTTATCACCGCTTCATGAAGGCATTTCTGACCCCGCATTGCTATAAGATTTCGAGTCGTCAGGATACACCCTACCATTTTTAGGTGTCTATAATGTTTGACTGAGACCTATAAAACTGAATAGATATAATACATATATTATAAGTATATCTATTTCAGTATATATATTATCTTACTAATATTATATATGCGAAAGTTTGTCTGTATGGATGTATGGATGGATGTATGGATGTTTGTTACTCTTTCACGCAAAAACTACTGAACGGATTTTGATGAAACTTTACAATAATACAGCTTATGCATCAGAATAACACATAGGGTAGTTTTCGTCCCGTTATGGGGGGCAAAACCCCCTTAGGGGGGCAATAAAACACAATTTTTGTATAAATTCTCTAATATTGGGATGAAAAAATACTTGCACATATTTACATTATATGTCCATCGAAAGCTCTGATTTTTCTGCTGAAGATGGCACCTGTTCGAAATTTCTAAGTAGAATAAAAAACGAGTTATGAGCTTTTTAGATCCATGTTCGAAGGCTTTCCTCAACTCAATACAGTATTTAGTGTATCATCTCAACTCCCTGTCGATAGCGACAATTGTTGTATTGTTGATTTTCTTTGCTTTTCGTGATTGTTCAAGGCTTTTCTCAAGTCAAATCTTGAAGTAAGATTTTTGCACAAGATTGGCAAATAATACATGATTTGGCTGATGATTTTCCATTTAAACGGAACTTTAATGTAATTAATGGTTTTTATTATTATTTATGCTGATTGAACACTTACTCATTATCCAAACAACCAGCAGATCGCCAAAATATTTGCAGAAAGATTTCCGTAGCTGATGCATTTTGCAGTTTTTTCAACGTTGCTGTTTTTGAAGCCGAAGACTACGTCATAATGTTTCTCAGCTTTCACCATGTAAACAAAATATCGCCAATCAAAGAATTTTCAAGAGACTTTTTTTACTGTGTTAATTAATCCAGCAACTAAATTAGGCAAATCCATAAACAGCACAAAAACTTCCATTAATTTTCCTTTTTGCACAATTTCAAACAATCACCAAATTTTATTACTTATTTTGGTAACATTTTGGATGAAACTGTTTAGCGCCATTTTATGGTGACCAAAAATATCTCAGCATCTGGCGACGATATCTCTGTAACGAAAATTAATATCATAACGTTTTACAAAGTAAGGAAAGAATGGGAGAGCATCATCGAAGGTACCCCAAAACAACTTTCGCAAATTCGGTAAAATCGCGCCAAGAGCCCACAATGATTGAAATTTCCCGAAATAACTAAAGCAAGAATAAGGGGATTACGAGCGCAGCTACTTTTTTAAATCACTTCGTACTTCATTAGCCATACAGAGAAGTTTTAGACTCCATGTTAAAAAAAAAGTATCAACAGATTAATCTTTTTAAACATGAGAAGATTAATTTCATGTTTTGTAAATTTGTATATGCTTAAATATAGTGCTTTCGTTTCTAAATCAATACTACTTTGTTCTTTATACTTATTGCTATTTTAGTTTTATGGGTAAGGAAGAAACTCGATTTTTAATCACGTCAAAAAGATGTGTTTTAAATTCTTTCACTTAAAACAGAAAACAAAAGCAAGTAACGATTTTTTCTAATAATTATTACTGACCCAGGCAACGCCGGGTATTTTTGCTAGTAAATACACATAAAAATAACATTGAAATACAGACATCCCAATTCACAATTTTCACCGTCCTATAATTAACGATTCTTTAAAAAGCTTTACATTAAACGAATTATGGCAATTTTTCTTTAAAAGCTAAACTTTTCCAAAGTTCTACGAAAATAAAGATCAGTCTTTCAAACTGCGCCCTTCGTTAAAGAGGATTAAATTGAAAAAAAAAAAAAAAAAAAGAAGACTATAATTTAGCGAAAGAGCCTAATTGCGCTCTTCTTAAAGACAGCAAATGTTAGAAGGAAAAAAAATATATAATTTTTGTTTTTAATGCTATTTGTCATTTTCTATTCAGAACCTTTTTCGTTGATCGTTTAATGAAATGGTTTATTTTATATTATTATTATTATTATTATTATTATTATTTTAGCTCAAACTAAGTATAAAAGTAAAAGAAATACTTCAGCACATGTATTCTTGGCTGATAATTTTTTAGAACATATTTATTTTTTTAGAGTAAGAAGACAAATGATTTTTTTTAAATAATGCAATTATTAGATTTTTTAAAAATTTTTTAAATATGCATATTAACTATGATTTTTCTAACTTCATTTTAATAACTTATATTTTAGTTTTATAGTTACTGCAAAGTTAAAGTATAATGAACAATTTAACCGTTACGATAACATAGAACATTTTTGTACTTTCAATACAACATATGCTTGTAGCTACGTACTCATTACTCTCACGAATTATAGAAGTAACTGTGTACGCTTAATCTATTAATATATTCAAGACACGAGCACATTAATTTAATATACTTTCTTCTTACAAATAAAAGTTCTATAAAAGTTTCGTTATTTTGTTAGGTATTATCTTGAGGTCGCTCGTTGTTTTCAATTGTGTTTATTAATTTGGTATACTATTGTTTCTGATAAATCACGCATTAACTTACAAGTGTACTGCGCCTGAAATATTTATATTTTAAAATTTATAATACCTTAAATCATTTGAACCGTAAATCGTGAAAGTGGAACTGTACTTCAATAGCATATTATTCTTTTTTATGTTATCAATTTCTTCATTGTACCAAAAGGTAAGTGTGTTTTATTTTTCTTTTGAACAATCGCGAATTTCTCAGTATCCTCACTTAACCGTGTTGGCGTTGGCTTGATTTTTTAGATTGTCATGATGACGAGAATAGTCCAGCTCGTTGCTTTTATTGTTTATTTTAAAAAGATAAATGTTCATCGTCATGGTTACAAATCGTCTGCGTTCATTTAAGGCTTATCTCAAGTATTTATTTTAAGTTAAAAAAGAAGTTTTTTTTGTAAGATTACATTTTCTCAAGAAAACCACCTATATAGTTTTTAAAAAGGGCAAAACTTCATCGAAATACAAATCAAAATATAAATACTAGATTACTGAATCCCATCACTGGAGATTGATAAGAAATAAAAATACTATAACGGTATAGGCTGTAAATATAATCTTTATAAGCGTGCGGAAGCAAATTGGCCATAATAACTATGGCTTTTTTATTGCCACATCCTAATTATCGTTTCTTTTTGTATTGAATATACTTTGTATTACCTAATTTAGAACACTACCAGGCGTAATAAGACGGATGCAAATTTCTGCTCCATTTCCAATCCATTTCAATTGTAGAGCACAGCGAGTGAAAGTCCTATTGCAATTCGCCATTGCGGCGCACAGTGGTTCAAAACGACAAAAAAAGCGGAAAAAATTCAATAGCTTTGAATATTCTCAAAAAATGATTTGGAAAATTGTTAAAATTGTTGCATGGTAATATTTATCTTCATGCTTGCTGATCGTATTCACTGCGAAACCCCGATTTTACGTCCCTCGAATCTACGTTTTCCCCACATTTTACGTTTTTTATTATCAGTTCCCAGTTTTTCGGTGCACTAATAATATTAATTTAACCCGGATAGAAAGTTTGTTATTTATGAATTTCCCGCATTTTACGTTTTCCCTCGGCAGTTAAAAAAAGAGTAAAAATGTTTTAAAATTAAGAAAAGTGTTTCCCTCTGTGCATTTTTAAACATAATCCACTCTGTTGAAAGTTAATCCATGAAAACAGAAACGCTTTTGCTCCATCCGTAGCTGACCTTATGGACTCAAGATGAACAAGAAAAGGAAACACAACTTGTCTTTTCTTTCAATACTGCATTTAAAAGCTTAATAATAGTGAAAGACTATTTTCTTTATAATAAACACCAGGAAAAAACTTTGCAAAGTGTTCCAATACTGGAAGATGCTGTATTTACTTTGGATTCAATGACTCATTATTACTATTTCCAACCTAAACGCCAGGATTCGCTACTTAGTGTGTTAGAATACTCTAAACTGGTGTGTACAAAAATTTTCTTTTCGTAATACAGCATTTTTACATTTTATAAGCGTCATCGTAGCAACTTTTATTACTATTTTTTTTTCCTTACCTGATTTTTGCTCTTTATACATTTCTCGTATTTTACTTTTTCCCATATTTTATGTTTTTGTATTTAAATTGACGTTTTCCCCACATTTTATGTATTTTATGTTTATTCAGGCCTCTGAGAAACGTGAAATAAGGGTTTTTCTGTAGTTCAAATTCATTTTTAGTGAAAAATATAAATTAAATCAGTCGTATGCCACACGCAAGGTTTATTTATTGCAATTGATACCCTCGAACAATATTTTCTGGCAATGTTGACAAACTGAGAACAGCTTTATACTAGAATGATTTCGAAAAATAAATCAGAAATTTCAAACGTTTAATGATTTTCTAATTTCATTGTTTTATGAACAGAATGGTTATTTAACTTTTTATATAGAATTCTGTATGAGTTTTAAAAAATTCTTTCGCATATGTATCTTCTTTAAAGCCAAACGGTTCCGAAAATTGTTACCTTCACGTTACTACTGCATTGCATGTAGAATAATGCGCCGCATTAAGGCATAACAACGTAAATCTGTTTTTAAAAAAATCCTCTATATTTATTGATAAATGTTTCAAAAGCCCCAACTTTCGGAAACAGTAAACAAACGTTTTTAGGCTCTCCTGCAAAGTAGTGAAACCGTGACATACGTTAGTCTGGAGCATGTCAAATTTGATGACCAATTTCTTTGATAAAAAAGCAATTTACCCCCATCATACCGTTACGAGTTGTTTTCCAACTTACTATATTGGTATTCGTAAATAGCGAAGATCAAACAAAAACATCTGCCACGACTGCAGTCGCAGGTGGTCACAGCTAAAATGTTGTTGTTTATTTACAAAAAGGATTCAACTATTGATATATGTAAATTTTAGCACACCGGAAGCCGCCGATAAAAGTATATTCCACAATACTTTTCATTATATTTTTAAGAAAATAATGTTTTTTTATTTCAGGTAGTTTTCAATTTTGATCAATTTTTAATTTTTAACTTCGATGTAATATGCATCCTATAAGTGTGAAAAACCAATCAGAAATGACTTTTATTAAATTTTAGTCCTCCTTATTGAACGAATGATTTAAAATTGAAGTATAAGTCGTACGTCCGAAAAAAGTAAAAACATAATTGTTCAGCAATCTCGGTTTTTTTTTTTTTTTTGTAAAAACGAATTTTTTTTTCAAAAAACTCTTAAGGAGTAAGTTACTACAACTCAAGGGCTAAGCAATTACAGCATGAAATATTTTTTATTTTAAAACTTAAAAATGGCTATTTTTTCCGCCCTTGAACCACTGTGCGACGTCTGGTTAAATTTTTTTTTAGCTTTAGATATATCAGAGGAGGGTTTTCTAACGTTTAGTATTTTCCAGATGACGTCAAAATTATAGGGATGGTTGAGAACAAAAAACAAGTCAATATGTTTCTATGTAACTTAGATGAGATTTCAATGCTGGCAATTAGGCGGGGTCGTTCAAAGTTGGAAATCGAACTTTTCTTCCCGATGATGGATAGAGTGGAAAAGGTGCCATTGATACAGCGAAGTGCTATTAAAGAATTTGAAATTTTTTTGGACAATTTATTGATCTGCAGTAATATAGTCAAATATATAGATTATTCCTTAATTTTTAAACACAATTCAAATTAAAAAAAATAATACTTTTAAAAGCAACAGTTTACTTTCGCATTCGATTTCTTCCTTATTTAACGGCATTTGAAGTTATAGAAATGCATGGATATTTATGTGTGCAGTAGAAATAGCTACCTCCAGTGACCTTGAAGTGATGCTTACTCAAGCAAAAAATAAATTTAAATAAAAAAATAGTACACTATCTTAGGTTATACAAGGTTTTGGGGATGGTATTTTTGGAACATTGAGGTCCTATTGTACCAATAAGCCTGAGCAAGAGCTAAAAATTCAAGAGTAAATGTCATTCTTAAAATGAATACAGTACCTCTTCAATATAACATCGTCAGTTTCTTTAAAATGTCAATCATAATTAAGAGAAAACTTTAAGGAATATTTATGAGTATAAGCACCAGTCCCCGAAAATACTTCTTAAAATAAGCACACCAACTCCGATTTTTTTGTAATATACAAAGGGTCGCTAAATTATTGTACTCAAGCAAAATTTTCTGCATTTTATTGTTGTTACATAGTTTTTTATTTGAACACATTTAAATGTTTATTTAAAACTAGTGGTACCCCGCACGGCTTTGCCCGTAATAGAAAAAAATAAAAGGTCTTTTGGTTCGTCTGTATATTTACAAAAAAATGTATGGTGAATTTTCTCGCCGATTGGCTTGTACCCATGTTACGGTTACACGTTATGATAATTTCGTATCTCGCAATTGGCTTGTGCCCATGTTACGGTTCCACGTTATGATAATTTCGTAATTTACTCGTCTATCTGATGATATTTTTGTTCTTAAAATTGGAATAGAAAAAGAACCATATTGAATTTTCGAAATATCGCTTCGAGGTGCACAACCCTATCATACAAACTAACTTTGTGCTGAATTTCATGAAAATCGGCCGAACGGTCTAGGCGCTATGCGCGTCACAGAGATCCTGACAGACAGAGTGAGATCCGGACAGAGAGATTTTCAGCTTTATTATTAGCAAAGATAAGAATTAAACATAAAAAATGTAAAGTACCTTCGTATCGATACTATAATTAGGTAAACCTATTTTTACCTCTAAATAGGCTTAAAAAATATTATTTAATATTTAGTAACTACGAATTTTGCTGCTATCACGGCTTGGATGCGGCGTGGCATGCTTTTAATGCATGGTTTCTTGAGTTACTAGTATTATGTATACAATCGTTATTTTTTTTCCAAAAATCGCACTCACAAGAAGAAGCTTGTAACTTGAAATGTGTACCGACACTAACGTCCCTCACATTAAAAATATTTAAAAAATTCAAACAGTAAAGTGTTGCCAGAAAAAACTTACAACTTTTAATTAAACTGTAAAATGTGATCAAATAATAAAAATATGTAACAAAAAAAAAACAATAAAAATATAGAAACGTTTGTTTGAGCATAATAATTTTTCCACCATCTATAATAGAGGTATTAATTCTTTAAAACACTTAATGTTGCTGATATTTACGAATTAATAAAATAAGCTAACTTTTAATTGTTGTGAATCCAGGAATTTTAGTCAATTATGTATCTTTTTTAAATCTAGACCAATCAAACACTCATTACTTCTGCAAATAAATTCACATTTTTTCTTTATTTTTGTTATTTTTTGCACTTGCAATTGTATACACTTTAATGTCTTGTGAAAAGAAAGATGGTTATCCAACCCTTTTGATGTTAAAAAGTTTTTTAAATCTTTTAAATTCATTTTTGCACATATATCTTTTACATTACTTTTCCCCTGATTTATCTCTTCTTTTGTTTTAGTGTTTTTACTATCTCGTCCTTAACAAAAGTTTGAAAAACATAACGAGTTTTTTTTATAGCCTTTTTTAACTGACAAAAATGGAAAAAATAATATGAACACTGAAAATAGGAAAATAAACAACCTGACTTTTTTTGTTAGAAGTTTTCCTCTAAACCTTAGATTGTTTCATTAAAAAAAAAAAAAACGTTACAAAAGTGGACATGAAAGTTAGTGATCTATCAACAAAAATCGGATAAGAAGATAGAATTTCTATTCGATTCTTGTATTATTTAGAGAGTTGAACTGTACCAGGAAAAATAAACAGTCAGTACGTTGAGTCTTAGTGTTCTTATGAAGCAATTACAGTAATTAGTGAATCAAAAGAAGCATGATTTCATAACTTACTTCTTTTTTTCTAATTTTATAAATGTATAATCTAGCTACAGAAATGTAACCAAGATTACAAAATGCAACACAGATTACAAATTAACATTTCCCCTTGATAAGGTACAGTTTAATACTTTAAAATTTTGTGCATGAATTGATGGTTATAGCTGGAAAACTAGAAAGCGGATAATTTACCAAAATCAGAGACGTCTTTAGAAGGAAAAAAAAATAACCATGGAAATTCGAAATCCAAGATTCAAACATAATCTCAATTAAGATGTTCCCATGCATATGTAAAAAACTAGTTGAAAAGTTTGCACAATAAAATTAGTAAAATTACAGCATGTATATTTGTACCAATAAAAACAGTTAAAAAGAGTTAAAAGAACTTTGCAAATAGCTGTTTCAAGATTATAAAAGAAAACCTCTTCATCAGTGTAAGAAGAAAAATGGATCAAAAATTCTGCCAACGAACAAGGTAAATTTGGTTTAGATGCTGGTTTTTCAACTTATCTTAATTGTTTTTGCTTGTACAAATATATTCGCTGTCGTAATTTTACTTTCCCATGCATGTTGAAGTGCAGCAGATAAACTAAACGTGTACGCGTGGTGTGTGTGTGTGTGGTTGAACAATGAGGAATATTTCATGCCGTCTTTATTTATGTTGTGATTACTCCGATGAATTTTCATATGCTTTTCAACAAAAAAGATGACAAAACATTGATTTTTTACTAAACTAATCGGAAATTATGTGAAAAATATCAGGATATTCAAACATATATATATATATATACACATACATATAGGTATAGGACAAAATAATAGGAACATCCGGTTAAAATTGAACCCTTCTTCGACCACCCACTAAACGACCGCCACGTATTGAAACAGTTTGCTACCTAATGGCGGTGGTAGGGAAGGTATCAGTCAAACATTAAGAAGTGTGAGGTTTGCATGCAAAAATTCTATGTTTGGCAAAGCGTGATTATGTCCGATCTCTTCGACTTGAAAAGAGGCATGATAATTAGTGTTCGTCTCGCTGGAGCGTCAGTGCCCAGAACAGCCAATCTTGTGGGTGTTTCAAAGACCACTCTATCAACGAAGCACAATATTGGGTGAAGGTCGAAGTTGAAGGCTCTTGATAGACGAGTGTTGAGGAGGATTTTCTCCTAGAAATGCAAGACTACACTGCCGCAGTTAAGGTCCGAAATGAATACCCACCTTCAGAGTCCCGTATCGATGAAAATTATTCAACGGGAGTTGCATGGTGTGCACATTCTTGGAAGAGTACCAATTTCAAAACCGCTGATTTCGGCGCAAAACGCTATGAAGAAACTACAGTGGTGCAGGGGTCACCTAAACTGGACACGAGTGAAATGGAACTAGTCATATGGCCTGACGAGTTGCATTACATTATTCAACGGGCATTACATTATTCAATTGCTTACATTATTCAACGGGAGTTGCATGCTGTGCATTCTTGGAAGAGTACCAATTTCAAAATCGCTAATTCCGGTGCAAAATGCTATGAAGAAACTACAGTGGTGCAGGGGCCATCTAAACTGGACACGAGTGAAATAGGAACTAGTCATATGGACTGACATGTCACCATTTACTTTATTCCTGAGCATCGGATGGGGGTTCGTCTGGTGAACACCGGCAGTAACATATCATATTGACTGCTTGGTTCTTATCATGAAGCATGTAGGGGGTTATGTGATGGTGTGAGGACATTATCTTCCCTGGGATTGGTGCCTCTTGTTGTTCTGAGGGTGATAATCACAGGTGAACATTATCAAAGCTTTCTCGGTAATCATCTTTATTTTAATCTTTATACTCTTTTTATGGGAGGACAACTGGTGTTTTATGATGAAAACGGCTCTATTAACGCTTACCAATGTGTTCAAACATTGTTACATGAGCATGACGATGAAGTGGAACATCTAATGCTGTGTCCCTAATCCTTAGGTCTGAACATCATTGAGCTTTTGTGGGTTTTTTCGAGAATAAAGTCCGTGCGCGGTTTCCTTCTCCACGCACTCTATTTAAACTCAAACTTGCACGAGGAATGGGTGCGAGTTCCAATGAAGTATAATCAAGACCTTTATTTGTAAGTCCCTCGTCCAATACAAACTGTCATTTGGGCAAAGGGTGGCCCAACCCCTTATAAATAAAATAATTTAATTTTTTCCCAGGTGTTCCTATTATCACAAGTATCAAATAACTGTTATCAGCCATCTTCTAAAGATAATATACAAGAGATCAAGAAAACAGAAATGTAAAAATTAACTCTTAAGTTTAGAGGTAACTGAAAATGATTTTCTTATGTTATTTTTAATAACTTTTAGAGAGCGCATAACAACTAAGCGGGATAGTTATTATAACTTAGCGTGAATATTTATTTTCACGAAAAAAAAGGTGGAATCCATGTCAGAGCAACAAGGGGCGTAACATGATGGTCTCCGATTTTTTTGAATTTTACGCATCTGAAAATTCGTAAAAAAAATAAGAAAGATTTTTTTTTTTTTTTTTTTTTTTTTTTTTGTGTTTTGTTCAAAAAAATTCCTGCGCCGAGATACAGGCCGCCAAAGATGACGGTTCTGTCATTAATTCTCACCTGAGACTTTCGTCAAAATTTTTAAAGTACACTATCTCAGGAACGATAGAACATACTTTATTGCAATTTAATTTATTTAAAAGTTTTTTTGTTTAAAAACATATGCATCATTTTGAAATATATGCTTCAATTTTTTTCCAGACTTTTGAAAAAAAGAGTTAAAAATGTTTTATTTTTTATTTTTCTCAAAACTCAATTTCAAAATTTTTCATTTTTTTACAGTGTTTAACACCACTGAGCACTACGTTCATTAAAAAGGAGAGCTTACATTTTTTCGTTCAACAGATTTTAGAGGCATTTGAAAAAATGAGAGTTTTAATGAACTTTACGTAAAGGCAGACCTGAAACCTCATTTTTTTTTTTTTTTTTTTTTTTTTTTGCAGCAAGTAGCCAGAAAACCCTTTTAATTCAGTCATATAGCGAAATTTTCGTTTTGAGTCGCCATTTTGTTCAAATTTTTTAATTGAGAACAAGATGGCATTGCGCTAAACGATTCTTTCGGCGCTATGCTGAAAAGTTGCGTGGCGAGATGCAGCGAATCGGCTGTAGACCTCGTTCTTGTTTTCATAAAAAATAAAATTCCTGGATAAAGAACTAAGGGATAACGCTCCTTTTCAGGGAACGTAGTGCTTAGTGGTTTTAATAAACTGTAAAAAAAATGAAAAATTTTAAAATTGACATTTTTAAGAAAAAAAAAAAAAAGTTTTAAACTCTTTTTTTCTCAAGACTGGAAAAAAAAACAACCCTAAAGCACATATTTCAAAATGTTACATATTTTTTTCAAACAGAAAAATTATACTTTAAAGTAAAACAAACCGGAACAATATATGTTCTACCCTTCATGTACTTGTAAAATTTTGTGGAAAATCCCAAGTGAGAAATCATGACTGTACCGCCCTCTTTGGCGGCATAGGAATTTTTTTGGGCAAAAAAAAAAAAAGACAAAAAAACATATTTCTCACTTTTTTATGAATTTTAACATAAGTTAAATGCAAAAAAATCCGAGACCATCAAGTTGCTCCCCTTGTTAAATTGACATGGATTCTACGAAAATCATTTATTCAACAAATTAAAACGAGGAAAACATTTTCCTTCTTTTTACCATAAAAGCAAACAAATTTATTAACTTTTTGAAATAAAGATTTACTTACTACATCTTGAAAATTTTACGGAACAAGCTTTCATTACAATATCATTTATAAATACATGCAAAGATTAGTTAATGTTTTGTATCATTTACTACTACCATCTCATCAAAGTGTTTTCTATTTTCATACCTAATATAAGTTCTGCAACATTTAACGAAAAAAATAATGTTTCTCTACAAAATATGTATCGACGTCAATTTTCCATTAAATAATAATAATAAAAAAAAAACTTGCAAGTTGAATTTTGTTTTTAACATGGTATTCTAAATCTCAGTCCTTCTCAAAAAAATTATGTTCTCGTCTGCATCAATGCTGCTATGTGATTTAGATCTATTTATTAAGCGTCATAATTTGATTTCTTAAAAACTCATATCTTAACAAGTTTCTGGGTCTTTTTATGAGTTTCAAATTTCACAATACGTTGTTTTATTCATTTCTTTCTGAAATGTCCTTCAGAATGTTATTTAGTCACATAACAAATAATCCCATTTAATCATAAGTGTATGTTTTCAAAAAAAAAAAAAAATGCTTAACTGTACATATTATAAAGAAATTGCAAACGCAACAATATCTAAAGTTATTGTAATCTGATTAACTCTGTTCGAAACCGTGAAATATTTGCTTTCAAGAGCTCGTGACCATAGATATTGTTTATAATCTGCTTTATATTTAACTCTTTTTAAAAGTTTGCATACTAGTTCCTAGACACTTCAGTAGCCAAGTATTTGGTGATTGGTACACAATAAAATACAGCGGGCTCACGAAGTCCTCCAAGTTCTCATTTGAAATGAATACCTCTGAGATTGCTCAGCTCCTCGTATGGATCAAAATCCCCATCCAACCAGTTTAAACTCCGGACCTCGGAGTGTAGTTCAGTTTAGAAACTCAATATTACATTTAAGCTGCAAAATTATGTTTTACATTATGTAATGCTTTAAACGTATTCCACTAAAAAGGGGCATTATGCACAATGCCCAGAGTTGAAATTAATAAAAAAAATACTGTTCATTTTATTCTACTACTTTAAAATGAGCGAAACTTGTGTAGATACCAGTAAATACATAAACGTGTTAGCAATATAAGCAATTGAAAAAAGTTGTCAAACAAGACACAGGACGGATGCAATAATTACGAAATTGTTCAGGTGCTATAAGTAAAAGTCTTTTGCCCGTGTATACAGAAGATCGCATTCGTAATACAGTGAAATCCTATTACAATGAACTTCAAGGAACCGCAAATTTTGTTCGCTGCGACTGGGAAATTCGTTGTAATGGAATTCAAGCAAAGTAGTGAAATTTAAATTGGGTTTGAAAATTCGTTTCGTTGAAACAGATATTTCGTTGTGTTGAAATTTATATTTCAGTGTAATAACATTGAATAATTAAATATCTCACCAATTATTGTATATTTTGCCTCCTGGTAATAATTGGAAACTATTATGGTTCACAGACAAGATCGCCTCTGTTTCAATTTCCCGTTAAAGAATTAATTCAAAGGTTATTGAGATATGCATACTAC
This sequence comes from Uloborus diversus, assembly GCF_026930045.1. NCBI lineage: Eukaryota > Metazoa > Arthropoda > Arachnida > Araneae > Uloboridae > Uloborus > Uloborus diversus. The sequence continues at coordinate 196,248,047 of NC_072731.1, read as the reverse complement.
ATCTGCCAAAATATTACAAATCATAAAACTGTTAAACGTATGGTTTTTATTTAACATTTTTTGAGAGTAATAAATGAAACTTTCCGTTGACAGCTATTTCCAGCTAAGTTCATTATCCTTTAGCGCTGGGTAAAGTGCAAGAAATATTTGTTTCAGGAATATTTGGGCTGACATTGTGAATTAAATTCAATTTCTCATTCATCAAGTATGCTTCCTGCAATTAGTCAGACATTGGAATGCATGTTTAACTATGAATGAGTACCCCATCTATTGAACATGATTGAATAGATAAGTTATGTCTTACATGCTCTGGAGATAGCGCGATCAGTTATAGCTTAGAATAAGTAATTATGATAGTTTAAAAAATATCGGTTTAATATAGCTGGAGATAGTGGTTTAGTTTGGTAATTTATTTCATTTTATTCATTACATTACTTCTCAATTTTTTTAAATCAATTTTTATAAAACCTTTTTATGTCGCGTCTTGTACCTAGTTCTTCGTCTAAAAAGGTAAAGTACCAGTGTTAACCAGATGAAAATAAAGAAATACTGAATGTTAGACCTACCTACCGCCTTTACTGATGGTTCTTCAGACAAATTCCTCAATAGAGGTGGAGCAGGCATCCTCTTCACTCTACTAATTGGAGAAGAATTCATTCTTAAAATTAACACAGGATTAATTTCCTCTAATTTCCCAGTGAACTCTTGTCGATCAAGGAAGCTATATTTTTTTACGTAACTAATTCTCAAGCTGTGGATCTTGCTGAGGGACTAGTTGTCTTCTTAGACTCTTAATCAGCCCTAGAGGCTATCTAAAATGAAGAGACAAGCATCACCAACACCATAAATAGCTTGCTCGATAGGATTCATTGCAGAGGGAAACCTTGCGTGTTGCAGTGGATACCCGCACATGTAGGTATCGAGGGGAATGAGCGTGCGGACGCCCTGACCAAAGAGGCACGTGGTCTTGACCAATCCCTCTCCACTATCACACTTCCAGAGGCGAACGCAGTGGCCAGATGCAGACTTCTAAACCAGCTCTTAAAGAAACCTTTGATAACCGACTTCGTCTTCCCTAGAGACATCATGACCACACTCGCTCTATTCAGAACAGAGCATTAGAATGCTTGGGTTTATCAATAGATCGATTTCGAACAAATCTAAGAAGGTTCTTCTGCCTTTATATAGGAGTTTAGTAAGACCTCATTTGGAATATGCTGTGCAGTTTTGGTCGCCTTATCTGAGGAAAGATATTTCTGTATTGGAAAGGGTTTAAAGAAAGGTAATTAGACTAGTAAGGGGACTTTCAAATTTAAATTATGATACCAGACTTAATAGGCTTAATATGTATAGCCTGGATCAAATGAGGGTCAGAGGGGACATGATTCAGTTGTTAAAATTTATCAAAATGAATGATAATGGATTAATTTTTTGCTCGGAAAGCAGGACAAGGGGTCATTTTTATTAAACTATTCAAATATCGGGTTAACCTGGAAACGAGGAAAAAGTACTACTTTAGTAGAGTCGTGGGCACCTGGAACAGCTTCCTGGAAGAGATGGCAATGAGCAAGATGTTGGATAGCTTTAAGAGGGCCATTGATCTTCATTGGGGACTAAAAAGATGACTATGACCAGCCTAGCAGGGCCAAGAGCCTGTTGCTTGTCTTCACATTTGTATTTGTATTACAAGGGAATAAAATAATTCCTGACGGGACAAGAACACATTCCTACTGCAAGAACTGCCCAGAGACCCAACTCATACAGGACACATCTTTGAATGTCCAAGTATTACTGCAGCGATCTTGAAACTCGGCTTGCTACCAGACAGAGATCTGCTGCAGAAGACCCCCTACAGTTCTTAGGCACCGAAGCTGCCGACAGCAGTTCTTCGGATCTTCAACAGCGTTTAGCACAATCTATGGGCACGACATCATCATCATCACTGAATGTTAGTTACTTAGAATACATAGTTTGGTTACATTTTTTCCCACTTGGGAATTATTTGTCGAATGCCTTACTACAATAAAATTGTTTTGAATGAGGTAATTTAAAATAGCATCCCTTTCATTAAAGACTTAATTTGTCCAATTATGTTTATTTTATTTTAGTTGAGAATGTATCTTTATTTTAATTTGATTTATTACATAATAATTATCGTTTGTTAAAATTTGTTGCCAAATTCGAAGATTTTAAATACATACAGAATAACATTTCATTTCAAACAGATAACGTTATTTTCAAAACTTGACTAATCTTTCGTTCTTTACTTGAGAATTAATCGTTAATGCAATAATTTTAACCTCTTCCCAATAAATTTCCTCCTTCTAAAATTCTCGAGGAAAAGGCTCCACAACAGCACAAAATCGGACACACACACACACAAAAAAAAAAAAAAAACATGTATTCAATTTCCTTCTAACAAGTTAGCGGTTTCGCAATCAAGGGTTGCTGCTCTGAAACATTCAATTTGAAAATTTTTTTTTTTTCCTTTTCGAATTTCTTCTTTTTCTTTTTGACTGCTCCATAGTTCTAAAATTTATAGTTTTCCAAAATTTTCAGATTAACTTCTAGAAAAAAAATCCGACCGCTTTTTTCTTTTTTTTCTGTAGTCTATTTTTCGGCACATAATATATTATATTCCGCGAAGCAAGATAAGGTCTGGCTCGATTGCGCGACTTGAGTTACGTCTATATTAAGTGTTCAATCGCGCAGCCGTTCACCAACCGAAATTCCATCTTGTCATCGACCTTTATGTGGTGCTTTTTGTGGCTCTTACAACCTTTTCCCTGTCCTGTGCTTTTTCAAGTTAAAAGCTACAAATAACCGTTCCATAGCCGGAGATAGTACTGAATTTGAAGCAACAACGGAATAGCTCAATTGCATATTCAAGAGACTGCAGTTTGACTTTTGTTTTGAACTTGTCAATCTGGAATATCCAGAACTGAATTGTGAACAAATAACCTTACACTGGCCACTAAAATTACAAAAGCATTACAGGGAGAAGTCCGTAAATATGATAGGACTCTATATCGAAAAAAGAGCAAATAAAAACTGAAGGATAAACCAATACCTTTTATCTCCATAGCCGGAGCTAAAACAGAACTGCAATGGGATAGTTTCCAAAATTTTAAAAGTATTTTTTGCTGAAAGAGCATGCTTAAAAACATAGGATCTGACCATTTTTTAAATAATTTGTTCAAGTTTAATACTTTAAAAAAAATACTGTAATCGGTGCGGTTTCAATGGTTACGCTTCTGTCCAATGACATCACAAATGATGAAATGCCATTCAGTGTTGACATTCACAGAGCAAAATATTTAATTCGTATCTTTAGTCATGTGTACTGGTAACGATATGGTTGATAGCGTAGAGCGCAATTTTAATTCGTTGCTTGATTAACGTAGGAACGTTGGAACGCAGTAGAAAGATGCAGCAAAATGCATCATTTGTGACGTCAAAAAGACCACGCCTTGTTTGAAAAATAGGACATTTAAAAAAATTAATTAAAAAAAACTGTTGGGAAGATGAAAGTATTTTCTGGGTCCATGTTTTTTTTTTTTTTTTTGCTCATTCTATCCATTTTAATGACTAAAATTACTACTTTTGACTGAAGGAAACAGCCCCATTAAATACCATGCAGCATTAAGAGATTGTAGATGTAATATATTTACTGGTATTTAAAGCATACTTTTGCTCTATTTGCTCACTTATAAATTATTTTCAAACTATTTGATGAACACCATTTTAATAAATCATTTGAATAACTAAGATGATGATTAAAGTATTGTTATATTTGATTATTTCATTTAAATGATAAAGTGATGATTGGTTCAACTTTCTTGGTTTGCCTATATTTATTTACAATAATAATATTTTAAGAAGCTTCTCATTTGAATCGTAAATTAGTGTATATTACAAATAACTAATATAGGTATAACTCCCGGATCAATAAATCTATATGTATCACAGCTGTAATTAATGGTTTCGTGCTATACTATCTGTCAGATATAATTGGTTTTCGTGACAGAACTAAATGAGATTGCAATTTCTGATCTATAAAATGTATCGAATAATTATAAATTTAATTAGCAGGATAGAGGAAAATTCTGGTATGAGACAGTCTAGTTTATTAACTAGATTTTTTCCTACGGAATTTGTATTTATTAGTTACTGTAGAAAAATTTATTACCCATGTTATTGAGTAGAATCAAAACATACTGTACAGGAGAAAATTCCACGCATTTGAGATATTAGTGCTTTAAAGTGGTAAATAAGGTTAAAGCGTCACCTATTAACCCTTTGAGAACCGTGATCAGAAGAAACACTTGCTATAACTTTGCTATATAAAAATTAACACTTTTTTAAACAGAAAAAAAAATTCAGTACATGTAGTTCTGTTTAAAAAAGCACTAGGCCGGGTATAATTTAATATATGCTTAAGTTGATACAAGAGTTTTAATTCTTGAGCGCGTACGTGACTCAGGACTGAAAATCTCTTTAGGAAACAACAGAATTAAGTTAATTTAAAGAGGGAGGAGTGCATTTAGTTTATACAGGTTCTTTCACTATACCTGTTAATAGTTATTTAATGCTATATAAATAGTTTTCATTTTTAACGTATTCTACTTAAACTGTTTTTTTTTATCGTTTCATTTCAATGTACTAAATGTAATAATAACAATCCATACTGCGAAATTTTAAAATATCTGGAAAAGAGGAAATCATAAAAGCTGTTTTGGATATTTTCTGAAACAAACGGTTAATAAGCTGTTATACTAGTAATAAATAAAGGCTGCAATGAAAACATTCCATCGTTATCAAATGCTACATCACAAGATGACACTTTAATCCAATTTCAGAATCCAGAATCATCTGAATCATTCTGAGTTTTAAGCAAATACATGAAACAAAAAAGTAGTACATGTAACTACTAAATGTCAAAATGACAGAAAATTCACCTTGAAAAAGGCCAACCCTCATACCAAAACCAAACGGCACCAATTATTTATATTTTTAGAGATAGATTTAGATTCTTTCACAGTTCACTTTCGCTAATTAAAAAAAAAAAACTATATATATATATATATATATATATATATATATATATATATATATATATATATGTATATATATATATATATATATATATCTTCCTCTATCTATTTATCTGTCTACTGATCTATCTATCTACCTAATTATCTACCTATTTATCTGTCTGTACATCTAAATATCTACCTGCTTTTTTACCTGTCTATCTATTTAGCTATCTATCTATCTCCTAATCAGTATGTCTACCTATCTATATCCATCCACCTATCTATATCTATCAGTCTATCTATCTGTTTATACATCGATTATCTATCTCTATATCAGTCTCTCTACCTAGCTATCTATCTCTATATTAGTCTCTCTATCTATCTATCTATCTACCTACCTACCTAATATATCTCTATATTTATCTACCTATTTTTCTATTTACCTCATTTTTTTATATATTTATCTCTATATCTTCCTCTATCTATTTATCTATCTATCTATATACAAACATACATACATATCAACCTATCTATTCTCTCTCTTTGTATATATATTACTCTATCTCTCTATCTACCTGTCTTTCTATCAAGAGAGATAAAGATATAGAAAGATAGATGTAGGTAGGTAGGTAGGTTAATATACAGATAGAGATATAGATAGATAAAAGATAAAAGTCAGTAAAAAGTGCATTGTTTGCAAAGACAAAAATAAAGAAATTATAAAATATATAATGAATTACATAAATAAATAAGCATATAAAACTATCTGCATTACAAAAAAGTACGAAAATGAAAATATCTCAAAGAAACTTCAAATTTGTTTTTAAATCAAAAGAAATTTTGCCATTGTTCATTCACTCGGTTTTCGCAATTTTTCGTACCCAGTGACTGAACACCCCTCTGCCTGAAAATCTACGCCTTCTGCATTGACTGAAACAATTTAAATCCATAGCCTAAATATGCATACTTAATTTTTCTTTCGTAGAGTTAAAAAATAAAATTTATCGATAAAAACAATATGTATCAAAATAATTGCTAGCACAAAACAAGCCTTATTATTTTGAAAGAAAGAAAGAATGATTCACGACAGTAAAAATTTCAAATTTTTTCCAGGAAAAAACTACGTATCCAAAGTAACCAATCAGGTGTCAGATAGCTTAGAATATTAATAAAGAACGCTTTTGTAGTGAATCTATTCAGAAAAAAAAATTTGGAAGCTTATTTTTTTTTTTTTAAATTGACGCGCTGTTCATTCACTGGGTGGTGTTCACTCACTGGTCGGTCTACCCTTATTGCTCGCAATATGGATAACTCTATTATTTTTAATGTCCACATTGTTGCATTGTATCCTTAATTGATCAGAATTACTGTAACCAGTCAAACGATGCAAACAAAGCTACTGTAAAAATAGGAATTTTTATAATTATGATTTTTTACCCACGTAGGCAGCAAGCATAAGAACAAACTTTGTACTTCTTTATTTGCAGGGTTTTTTTCTTATCCTTTTTTATTTCTTTCTTCGATATGACGATTTCCAAAAGTAAGAAGAATCCAGATGCAGATTATTTAAGCGATTCTCTAATGCACAGAAATTGCTATTTTATTTTATATACTTTCATACTTTCAAAAGAACACCAATTTTGACCAATATGGTTAAAACATTTTTGTTTTGCTCTTTTCAGCTAAAATTTTGTAAAATGATGAATTGATTAACATAATTAAGTAAAATAATTCAAATAAACCTACCTTCAATATTGAAAAAAATCCCTTGTTATAAAGAAATGCAACTAGAAATATTATTTAACAAGTATATTTTTAGTCATTCATTGAATTGTTGACATACACCTGAAATGTATTTGAAGCATAATAAAATAAAATATACCCTGTTATTAATATTAATTAATAAATAAGATTCCCTTTTTTGTGCTGTCAATATATTGATTGGAACGAAAGCGAAAACTTGGAACTAAAAATCAAAACTTGAAAACAAAGAAAAATATTTTTCATTGTTGCATCTTATATGTATCTTAAATTAATTGATCTGGCTAATGTAACTAAACTCATTCTTTCAACATATCTAAGAAAAATAGGTAAGTAAGCAAGCATCCAACACCACATGCGAAATACGTAGATACCCTGAAGAAATAATCTGTCTCATCTGAGGATTGGTAGGGTGTAATAAATAAAGGTATTAACAAGGGAATGAAGTAGAAAAGCAAAATCAGAGAAAGAAAATATTCTTCATACCCTGTAGCTAGTTCAGGAGCGGGATTGAATTTTTAGGGAAGAAAATAGTACTTGAAACACATGTATTCAGTAGCGTAATGTTTATAATGAACAAAAAACGAATAGATTATTTTATTGGTGATATAAATGAAATCAAAATATCCGTTATATTTTAGTATTATTTACAGTAAAATTAAAGGATTAAACCTTTCATTTTTTTGAATATGCCGTCAATTATTTTCTGATGCATTTCTTTAAACTCCCACTGAGAAAAAAATAAAAACGAAACGTTCCTGGAAAAAGTAGTTTGCTAATGTGTGACATTTTTGCCATAAACAAATCTTAAAAAAAAAAGGATTTCTTGCTATAAATCAGTAATTTTCCTGAAATTAGCCAGGAGTAGTTTTGATCAATTCGGAAATCATCCCAATAAAAACCAGTGTTGTTTCCACGAAAAACCATGAACCTTCTGAGAAAACTTGGATGTATTTATAGTAATAGCGTATTACCTTCCTGGTTTACCAGGAAAACTCCAAAAGCAAAGATGGCTGAAGCTGAGACAGAACTGCCAATACGAGCGGAGTCGTCTATTTGCTGTTAATTCTTGCATAGCTGCAATATCCAGAGACTGCTATTCACCCTTTTTTAGGGTTCAGTCAATCTGGAATTGTCGCAAATGTGTTGAGAGTGAAACCATCTAAGAAATAAGCCGAATATATTTTCACGCAAGCAGCTAAAAGTATTTTTCACAATACTAAGAAGTCTACATTCGTTGAACTTGTAGCAATTCAAAACACTTTTTCGCAAAAATACTTGTTTTTCACAGCAAAGTGTTGAAATCTGCGTAAGCCCGGAACGTCTTTGAAAAATAATCCGTGATGTTTCTGAATTATTCCTTTATAGTTAATTTGTGATGATTCGTAATAATTACAATACAAGAATGTAGAGCAATGTAAAGTGGTAAAACATTTTACAATCGCCACCTATCCAGAAATGTCTCAACTATGTTATAAAATATGTAGTGGATTCTAATTAAAAAATTAGTACTTCTGAAGAACAAAATACAGTTGACTCTCAGTTTAACAACGCTCTATTTAAAGACGGCTTTTCATGGTCCCGCATGCTCCACTGTAGTTTTAAAAGCATTCTATTTAAGTACGCTTTCTACTTAAGGACGATTTTTTGTACCCCTTTGAAAATCGTTAAACAGAGAGCCAACTGTATGTTGAGCCACGAATGAGTTATTTCCTATTTTTGAAAGCTTTGTGTCGCAAGCATTTTATGTTTAAAAGCCGTAAAATGTACATTTGAAGGGAGGAGAGCAATTCATATCTTCAAAAAATATAGGTGCATTTAACTAAGTTATATTTGTTTCCAAAAATGTGTAAACTTATGAAAAAGTTAATGTGTAAGTGCGGAAATTATTTCAGATTTTTTTAAGTATTTTTGCTTGTGTGAACGAAGCATCTTGCGGATATCAATTCTCAAGCGGCGTTAATACTGATAATTCAAATTGGATTGCAGCATTCCGATTCTAAATAATTGACTATCCGCTGATTTAATAATTGTAATACGATATGCAGTTTTCAACCTTTCCACAAACACCGTAATTATATATAACTTAGCATGAATGTAATAATGGACTCAAAAAAAAATATTTGGGAAGTCCTAATATAAATGTACAATAGTCTACAAATAGAACTGACACAATAGCTATTAATGATTGTGAAATATCGATCCAAGATATAATGCGAATGTACTCAGAGATACATATCATTGGTATGCTAATATCAACAGCGATCATTTGAGTTAGTAAGGTAAACTATTAACATAGTAATAGATTATCCAGACATTATTATTAGAGGATTAAAACTGTAATAAGTATGTGTTTCTTAATTTATTCATCTTTCTTTCATTTTCTTTTGCGCAGAAACAGCATATTATCAGGACTGTGACATTATGTCATTTAGTCTCCCACCCACCAAAAAAAAAAATCATGAAAACTGCGATAAGATAGACTTAACTGTTGAGTAACTTTTTGTTCTAAATCAATTGTACAGATATGCACGAAAGTAGGTGCAATTGCAATTCTTTTTAACGTTATGCCAGTTGTGTTTAAATGTTTGTTATAATCAGTTACTATGAATTCTAAAGAGTCATAAACATCGGTAGAGGATCATCCATGTCGTAACACAGCTGAACTCTTCGCATGTTCTGACTTGTGTTTAAAAATAGTCTCGGAGATTGAGAGATATTTTATAGTAAAACAACTACGAATGGAGCATATTTCAGCTGTGTTATGACTTGAATGGTGGTCTACCCATACTCTTAAGACGTAAAGTATAACACACAATCAACTATAACTTTAACATAATGTTAAAAATGAAATTTACAAAACATTTTTACAATGTTATTTTTATGGAATTGGTTACATTTCTTGGCGCCTTTCATTTTCATTGTCTTGAAAGGGAAAAAAAATTTAAGAACCTTACAGTGCTGTGATTTTTTTTATTTCAGTGAAGATGGATCTACTTATAGATGGACGTAACTAAGTACTCGCTTTGAAGATAAACCTAATAATAATAATTATCTTACATTCATCCTTATTTGTTTCCAGTTTAAATCAATCCATCTTTGACTTTAAATTAGAATTTGAAATAGTGGGTCGAACTGAAAGATTAAAGTGTTTTGCTTAAAAGGCTTCGCATTTTAAATCTACGTTTTCAATCCACAAGCCACAAATTACTTCAAAAATATAATTACTTCCTGATTCAAAATAGCCTTTATTATATAGGTAGTAAATTACTCTATTTGGCTAAAATAACAGAAGCAGAAAATAAACTAGGTGTGGGAAATGAATTTCGAATAATTATTATTAAGTCAATATTCAGTTCGTAAAATACATTATGGTGACAGCAAATTAATTACTTTATTATATGTCATTAATTTTACTTCCTTTATGAATAAAAGGAAGCACTCTAACCACGAAAAATGTTAATTAGATCTAATTTTGGCCTGAATTTCCATTTTAATCTCCTCTGAATAAATATTGATCATTTTTGATGCATTCTCTCCCGTGCATGTGTAATTGCGAAAGAAATAACAGCTAAAATATCAATTTTGACCATCTTCGAGTTATTTAGACCGAGTGTTCTCGAGACGTTTGCATGTCTGTGTATAAGTTTGAATGAATGCATTTATGTGCATGCGTTTTTACGTATATCGAATAACGCAAAACTGGTACGCCGTTGGAAGCAAAACTTCGTAGGTAGGTCGATAGGGAGTTCAGTTGTTACGTTTCTTCGTTGCACTACGATTTTTCAAAAGAGAATTGTACATAGTTTATGGAGAAAATTGTTATTTTTTTTTATAAACTAATAGACTAAAGTCCATATATACTACAGTAGCAAAGGCTAGCACTGTCACGCTGTTTTTTTTTTAAGGAGTTTTTTTTTATTTTTTAAAATTTTGAATAAAAACAGTTTTATGCGTTATATTTGTTCTAAATAGCAAAAAAATCAAGCATCGTGGGAAAAATTAAGATATTACAGTATTCATTCAACCTTTGCAGTCTTACTAATTATATTCATATACAACTTTTCCAAGCTTTTACGAAAGATGAAATTGAAAAAAAAATCTGCTTTTTTTGCTCCCCTTTATTAAGCAACCTACATCTATGAGAATATACATTAGATATAACAAACGAAACACTGCATTATCGCCCACTAATTTTCCTAATCACCAGACAAAATTCGCAGAAAATGTTTTTTTTTTTTGGGGGGGGGGGGGGGGCTCATACTGAATTTCTACCATGACGTTTCATCGAGTTGCCCCCGGACGTAGAATGAGAAAATGATTTATGCCTGTCCCTTGGGGGACCTTTTTACCGATATTATATCCTTTGAACCGATAAGAAAGTATTTTTAGAGTGGCACTGAATTCGGAAACTCTTCTTATACTGGTACGTTGAGTAAAGTTTTATTCTAAGCATTAATTTGTAATGAAGATTAAAGTGTAATACTATTATTAAAGATAAAAATGGAAAACAGTGATTCACACACACACAAATAAATTCATTTCAAAGTATTTTACCGTTTTGTTAGTGAGAAATCATCAAACACGTTTATGAGTTTCAGTGTAGTTTTATGCTCAACAGAACGCTTTACAAATGAAATTTGGCAACAGTTTTAGTCCTTTTTCTCTGGAATCTGAATAAAATCTCCTCAGTTTAAAGAATTAATAGTTAAAATTTTCGTAAAGTTTGCATTCACCTCAGTGCTTTTGAGCTTTTGACCGATTGTAGAAAATCCCATTTCTGAATCCCCAAATCAAAGCAATATTTGAGGTAGTTGAGGTAGTTAACGCCTTATTCATTTAATATGGCCTTTAGGTGCTACATGTTTTGTCATGACAACATTCTTTAGATATATATATACGCTGTGTGTATCATGGGAATTTACTGAAACAAAATTGCTAAGCTGTTGTGTAAACTACTGAAAAATTTCGGAAATGTTTTTAAAAACAGAATTTAATTTAAAATTAGTGCTAATTTTAAATGAATTGTACCAGTTCTCAAAATTTTTCCTGCTCGAAATTGAAGGTTAAACTTAACATGCTGAGTACTTTTTCAAAATTAATCGCACAGAACTGTTTAAAAATTACTCAGTGCAATATAAATGTATAATTAAAGTTACCACCCATTTGCTTCTACAATTCTACAACACATTTTACAAGTTTTAGAAATGGGTTCTAGTTATTAGATTACTTGCTTCAAACTAATTTCATTCTTAATTACGAAATTCCATTCATATTGCGATACGGAGAAATTGAAGTTCTCAATTCTATGCTACATTCAGCTCCGCTTGAAAGAACTCGTTTCAACACGCAACATCAGGATGGTTTGTGCTTAATTGCTATAGCAAGATACTCCAATTTAATAGGCTGTAATTGATTGAATTTTCGTTGTTGGAGAGCACTGGAGTAAGATTTTAGTAATTTTTTTATCGATTGTTAAATTCCCTTTGGATATAGCTTATATTTTCGATAACGGTGAGGAAATGAAAATGGGAAAGCTTTTAGATGCGGTTTCTGAATCGGAAAATGCTTAGTTATGTAATGCTTATAAAAAAAACAAATAAATTCATCATTAATTAAAGTTAATTGATAAGGAAACTAGACAGACCTCAAAGTAAAGTCTTGTTTATTGTTTGTCTTGTTTGTTCCAAGTATTTCCATACAAATAAAATGGTAAAGAAATCAAGTTAGAAATACACAAAATAATTAATGCAGGGGCACTGTCAGTTAGAACATCTGTAATTTGATCACACCACTGAGCCATTTTGGACCACATTCTGTCCACAGTGTAAAGTGGTGTAAGTCACAAAACGCTGCTTTCTATATCTCGGTGAATATTGGTCGTAGTAATGTCAAACTTTGTGTGCTTAAATTATGTATTTATTTCCCTAAATATAAACTAAGGGATCTAAGGCCGGAATAAAAAACTATATTAAGTATTTTTTAACTCATTTTTAATTTCGTACATTTTCGCAATTGGAAGTATGCATCTAAGATTAACGGTTGCTAAAATAGACGTCTTTTGCAGGTTAAACCGGTACACGCTGTGTATGTATATATATATATATATATATATATATATATATATATATATATATATATATATATATATATATATATATACATGTGTGTGTGTATGCGTGTGTTACAGAAATGTTTTGTTACTTTCATTTTATAATTAATTCAAAAAAGACGGTCTCCTTATCTAATGTATTCCAGTATAAAGACATATAAGCAAGACTTCCCCGGTAAATTTACGAGCTCTTTACCCGTTTATAAGATTTAGGGCCTCTTGAAGAAAAATAGTGCGTAAATTATGTCTTTCGCTTCTAAGACATTCAAGCACAATTTCCACTTTATTGTTGATAGTCCAAAGAACTATATCACAGGAGAGAAAAAATGTTCTTTGGATAAGTTTTTTACATGTGATTGGTTGAAGTGAATTACCGATAAGTAATAGACGCAAACTTTTCCTTTTTCCTAATAGTCTCTTGTATAAATATTTTTTACTACCTAAAAATGAGGAAAGGATTTCAAATTGTAAATGTTCAGTAAAAATGCTTATGTTTATAAGGTTACAGTCGACACTAAAAATGCTGATACAATAAGACAATTTTTTTAGCCTTTTTTTTAGCCTATACCAGCTACTGTATTCAGGGCAACAAGATTTTTTCAATCCATGCAATATTTTATGAATTATGGGTTAGTTTTGTTTCGCGCGTCAGTGGTCACGCCCTTTAGTCTACATTTTGCAGCACGTATAAACGAATGTCATTATTTAGATAAAAACAAAAATGTTAAATGTTTCATGCACCACAATATTTATGATGTATATGACTATACTGAAACTTTGTAAACACATTCGGATAATATCTAGCTGTTACAATCACCGTATTTGCAGGAAATTTCACATAATTTCTCATTTTCAGCCATTTTTTATAACTTATCTCAAAAAACATTACATGTAATGCATACATTAATGTAATTATACCTAATGGTTAAAAAAACAAGTGAAGATTCTAAGTCTGAAGAAAAAAAATGGGAGCATGAAGCAATTGACACTCGTGAATGTTTCGTTTATTTATTTATTTTTTTAATTTTAAATTTCTGAATAAATATTCATTTTGTATGCACCAAATCTTTCTTACTGTTTTAGATGTAATAAATATACAAGCACACAAAGTTTTAGTCATCTAGATCAACTATTTAAAAAAAATTGTCCACTGTAGCCTTAAAAGTAAGAGTAAAAAATATCCCTTCAAGGTAAAACTTTTCTTCAATAAAACCACATCATTGACTTAAAGCTATGCCTAAGTAAGAGGTATAATTTAATGACACTTGTTCACTAGATTTAAGAGTGTCTTATTCAATTTTAAAGAGAGAAAGCAGTTTGTAAATTACACATTGTTTTCTAGATCCCTTGAGGTAATACCGAAGAAAAATAAAATCTAATCTTTGTTTTTGTATACTGCTTTCATTATTACTTTCTGCTATATTTAATGCATAGAAGTAATGTTTTTTTTTTTTCTGAGATTTTTTTTTTTTTAATGTGCCATTAATGAGTTCAGTAATTAATTTAGAACACTATTAAGAACATGTTATTATTCAAGACGGACTATGTTTTTTTCATATATAGTTAATGTAAATATTAAAAATTTAATACTCGTCTCTTTACAAATGCATACTTATATTGCCGTGTGCACAGGTAAAGGGCAGTAACAGCAAATTTTTCATTTTTCATTTTTTTAATTTTTTTTTTTTTTTTTTTTTTTTGCATTTTTGTTATCTGTTGTACGTTATCTTTATTGTACAAGCTCAATTATTTGGCTTCCGCTGGAAAAAAAATCGCGAAAACGACGTCTAATTCCAACATTTTCCAATTGTTAGTATTGAATTCGAAACGCGTTTCTTTAAATATCTCGAAAACTCATAGCAGCAGATACTGCCGATTACCTGCACACGGCGCAGTATAATATACACGTGTTCTCGACTCGGAACATGCTCTGATCTTAAAATAAGTGTCTATTGTGACGGTTATTTATAAGACGGTTCCGTGCTAGCGTCTCTTCCGATATCATCGCGTCGGTTCGTTTAATGGACAAATAATTATTAAAAAAAAGAAAAGAAAAGAAAGTCTTAAACTACAGTAGGAGCCTTAGTATAGTAAATTTAAAACTTATTTAGGCACAAAAATAAAATAAAACTGTGGTTTAAAAATTGTGGTTTAAAAATAAGAAAATATATTTTTTTTTAATAAGTGAGTTACGATTTAAATTTTATGACAGACGAACAATAATAAAACATTTTATTATTGTTCTTTTGTCATAAATCAATTTAACAATCAACTAAAAATATTATTTATTATGCAGCACTGATTGACTTGTGTTGCGTTTATGAAAATCATTTACTTTTTTATTTTTAACCTAAACTTATATACTGGCAATAGCAATTGTATTTAAAACTTGTTCTGCATATGGCGTTATTCTGCATTTGTTATTATTTATAAACATCATTAACAAAAGGATCGATTACTTTAATAATGTTCTAAAGGGATGCCTTGTCTATTGTTCAGAGAAGTCCGACTGCGATGAAGAGTTCCCGGGTTCGAATCCCGGTTCGGGAATGGTAACTTTTTCTCTCTCCTATCCTTGTCCTTTCTTCGTGTGTATGTGTTGGTGTGCAGTGAATGGTTGCTTACCCTGTAAACGGGTCCTTTTGCCATATGTGTACTGTGGAAGTCGAACTTCATACCAAATCCCGGTATAGAGAGTTGGAAAAGTGAATCAGCACACCCCAAACTGTGAACATAAGTGGCACACGACAACAACAAGACCTTTTTTTAAATGCTATTATAAACCACCAATCACTCTATCTTCCCTTCCAACAACAAAAAAATGAAGAAGAAGAAAATAAAACAAAAAATAATACTTCTGATGAATAAAAGACATTTTTAAGTTTAACATAACGGTTTTGTGCTTTATTTTGCACTGTGAATGCTTGATTAATTCTTCGGTAATAAAACTAAATCCTTTATGATTTTTTATAGAACAACAACCATAACTTTCTTTTTCTCGACCCAGCATTTTAAACTCAAGTTTTATATCGCGTGAGTTAAAGTTTAAATTGAGAAAGTAATAGATTGCCTCTTTAAAAAGGAAACATAACATTTATTAAATGTGCTTTTCGGTTTAATATATTGGGCTTTCTTTTCTTGTAATGATCAAACCTATTGTGATCGCCGTACTAATGGTTGCTCTAACGTTAGATGCTTCTTAAAATATATTAATTCTGTGATATGTATTTGATTAATTTACGTTTTAAATTTTTTTGGGGGTGGTGCATTTATTTATTGCTAGTTTTATAATGATTAATGCAGAAAATTTCTTCTACAATGAGAATATTAAACTAGAACAGAGATGCCCAATCTCTTTTTCTAACTGAGGGCCGGACCTCATATTAAAATCATTCTCGCGGGCCAGAACACGTATACAATTTCAAAATCTTTCATTCTTTTCTAAATAACAAGGTAAAATATTAAAAGGGAAAGAAAGTTGCAAATCAATAATTGTTGTTGTCAATTACCTGATGCTCATCGCAAAATGCAAGCATTTTGGAATTCAATTTCAAAATATCTGACTCCATATTTGTAACATTGTCACTAATCTAGACTCATAACATGAAACAAAACAACAGGTGACACGGATCAATTTCGCAAGCAGGATGTGACCCACGGGATGCAGGTTGTGCACCACTGGACTAGAATAATTTCTTTTGAAACTGGGCAGTGGTTGTATTGGAAATGCAGAGTGCGACTAATCCATATCCTGTGTTTGGAGAGGGCACTGCGTTAGCTGTAGTTGTGGAAGTGGTATTAATAGATAGCAGTATACAAGCCATTTAAGGTAGTATAAATGGCATGGTGTGGGGAACATCGTTATGTGTTGTCGGGAAGTATCAGCCTAAAAAGTTTTTTTTTGTTTATTGCTATTTAGCTAGAATTTTGCATCTAGTTTCAAATTAGCCTACATAGTCCTATTTCGCCTGGAATAACTATTCAGTCGAATAGATCACCGTGCAGGGTTTTTCTTACATTCCTGTTAGAAAATTGCATGGCAGCAGTATGTTTATTTGCTAAAACCTTTGGAGCTTCCTGAACGGACGCTCTCACATATGTTGCATTTTTCAGCGTTGTAGTGGTCTGAGGGTAACCAGGTGTTTTTGTTTTCAATGCAGCTGGGGAAGAGTGGGAACATAATGACATACTTATTTTTCTTACATGAAACTTGAAATCATACTTTTTCTATAGTATTGTTCACAGTATGTCGACCTACTTTTTAAAAGTTCAACTAAGCTGGAAATATTCTAACAGAAAATATATTGTTATTGTTGTCTCACCATACCCACTTCTCCCCTACTTGTGGCTCTTAAATTAATTTGATACGCTAACTTTTTTTTTTGCTATCTGGAGCAGAATCTTATCAGCCAAAACAGTACCTAACATGAAATTCTTTGTGAGTACTTTTCAAAAAAGCCATCATTGTTGATATACTCCTCTACATCAGATGACGATACTCACCACACCATGCCATTGTTACTATTGTAAACGACACGTATACTGATATTTATTGATACTACTTACACCATCGCATCCCCTTCAACTCACACTACGCCCTCACTGAATACGGGAGGATGATTCAGATATGCCACGCCCTGTATTTTTGGAATATTTTACAGCTACCAGAATAAAGAAACATGATTTAGCATATGAGGGGTTTTTTTTCCAAACATACTAAACGAATAATTCATTTAGCGGTTCGTTCTAAAAAAAAGATTTTTTTTTATATAAATTTACCTTACTTTTATATGAGCTTTCAAAAATACCTGAAGATTTAAAGTAATTTTTACAACTGAAATCATTAGTTTATCATACTCAATTGAGAATAAAATAGCAAAATGTTACTTAAAAAAATGTGTAAAGCACCATACACACGAAAACATCAAACTGTTATATATTTAGTGTAATACAAATAATATATTAATTTTGGGTTCAAACAAGAACTGCCCGTCATTATTTAAGCAACTGTATAGTATTTTATTATTATTATTTTTTACATACGTGCACCGACGTAATTATCTACTAATGTAGGAAATAATTTCATTACTACAGTAAACTTGAGAGTTTTTCCTTTTTTTTTAATAAGTCATTTCTCTTTGATGTCAAAATTTTTTTAACTATTTTAAATCATGATATTCTTTTAAAATACTTCTTCCCACTAACTTTTCAAATTACCAAATTAACATAAAAGTTACGTCTTTTATAAACTTCGTGATGGAGATTTATTTCCAGCATCCATTTGTCTTTTACAACCGGCGAAAAAAAAAAAACAGAAAATGTTTATTCCATATAACTCAAGACCAAACCAAGTGACAAAAAAAATTTGAAATTGACAAATCAGGACGAAAACTCTAGAAAGAAAATGCAAAATTGTTCATTTTTAAAAACAAAAAACGTTGCAAACTCTTTTCCTGACTTCATTTATGAGAGCAGTTCAAAGACAGGAAAATACTTTTATTTAAGATTTTTAAGGAAAAATGAATGGTGGCACTTAATATTCTCCAAGTGTTTGAGCTTTTTATTATTTTTCTCGTATATTTAAGGCAATGTTTTCAAAAATGTTGACTAATTTACTTGAAAAATGTTGTGTATAAAATCTCTATTTACAGCTCTACTCTTAAAGAGCCTTTTGCTATATATATACATTTTTTTTCTATTTTCTTGTCTATCCTTGTGTGTTTTTAATTGCAGGAACAAAATTTGCAAAAACATAAAATTTTCCTTTTTAAAAAGCTAAAAGTTGATAACGTTTTAAAAAATTCATTTGCTGAAAGGAGGAAATTCGTTTAAAATTGTTGGGAGTTATGACTCCATAAATATTATTCTTTACAAATGTTTAGTTTATCCCTAAATACTGCTGATCTTTTTTTCTTTTTTCCTAGCAAAAAAACCAGACTCAAAATAAGAAGTGGAGTTAGAAACGAGCTGATGTGTGCATCACATGACTTCCTTTTACTCCAATTTAATGTCATTTCCCCATTATTCGCTATTTTAATGTGATTCAATATTTATTCTCTAAATATCACCAACAATGGCCAAATTGAAACCAAAAAAAAAACTCCGCCAAATTTGTCGCCAAGTTGGAGACAAAACTTGGCGACCAAAAGACTGGCGATATATCGCCAAGTGTCCGACAAATTATAACGCCACTTGAGTTTACATCGAAATTAACAATGATTTCCCCCCAAAAAGGTGCAAAAGACCCCCTTAGGAACATCCGAAAGCAACCAAAAGGGGAGGTGCACAACTAGACCCCACTACGAGTCTATGTACCAAATTTCAACTTTCTAGGACATACCATTTTTGAGTTATGCGAGATACATACGCACATACGCACATACGCACATACACACATACGCACATACATACAGACGTCACGAGAAAAGTCGTTGTAATTACCTCGGTGATGGTCAAAATGGATATTTCGCGTGTCTATACATTCTTAGGCACTTTTCCGCATGTGGTCGAATCGAAAAAAAAACTCAACATTCATTTGGGGGTGAGCAAAATGGAAATTAAGGGCGATTTTTGAGTGAAAATTTTTTTGCGAATACAATACTTCCTTTTTTGTAAAAGGAAGTAACAAACAGTAAAATCCCTAAAACTGAAGTAAATCAGACAACAGAATAAGGAGTTTGATTAGTAAGTTAAAATAAAATATTGAAAAGTTGTTTTCACTTTCTTCTATATCTAATATATAGAATAATGTATTGTTTTCGTGCAAATTTTTGAATTCCAAATGTTGACGGATTTGAACGCTTTGAGGTGTGCTGAGTCCATTTCGACCATTTTTTGAAAATGTCTGTCTGTGTGTGTGTATGTCCGTGTGCTCTGTATTGGCCGCTCTACAGCAAAAACTACCGCACGAAATCGAATGAAATTCAGTAGATTTATGTGCCTCTATGTGAACTTGTGCCCATTAGTTTTTGGTGCGAATTCCTCCAAGGGGGGGGGGGCGGACGGAGCAATGAAACGTTTCTTGAGCAGTGCGTGCCTTCTATTCCCTAAGAAGTAACTGGCGGAATCAAACAAAATTTGGTAACTATGTTGCCCGTAACAGGTACAGGTGTTTATTCAATTTCGGTGTCAATAGCTCTAACGGGGGCTGTGCTATTAACCGTTTTTCGTCGTCACTTGTGACTGATATATCTCAAAAAACAAAGAACGGACTCAAACAAAAATTTATAGACAAGTGATCTTAAAAGGTACAAGAGCTGATTCTATACTGGCGTCAATACTGACGTGTGCAGGCAAACGGCAGTATCTGCAAAAATGAGTTTTCTTAGTATTTAAAGAAATGCGTTTTGTATTCAATGCAAACAACAGGGAAATGTCGGAATTAGACGTCTTTTTCGCCCCTTTTTTTCCGCGAAAACAAAATAAGCGAGCTTGTACAGTAAATATAACGTACAATAGATGACAAAAATGGGATAAAAATTGAAAAATGAAAAATTGAAATTCGCAGTTACAGGGCGGTCATTCCAAGCTCGTCAGCTTGCGAGTTTGAGATTTTCGCTCCCGTGATCGGTTGTGACGTAGAAGTGTTGCAAAGTAGCATTTTAATCTATTCGAACTTAACTTGCGGCTAGGTTCGAGTAGATTAGAATACTACTTTGCGACATTTCTACGTCACAACCGATCACGTGAGCGAGAATCTCGATCTCGCAAGCTGATGAGCTTGGAATGGCCGCCCTGCTCTTCACCTGCACACTGCAGAATAGCGGAAAAGAGGGTGATGCAATTGAATTTTTTTTTCTTTTTCGAATCGAGTGCCATATCTCAATAAGTAATACTACGTTCTGGATGAAATATATAATAAATATGAACCCTTGCGGAGGGGGGGGGGGTAAACAGGCGCTGGTTCAATTTTGGCGCCTATCGTTCCAAGGGGGGACTGATTTTTTTCCTGTGCAAAATAAAATAGCTTTATTAATGCAACAGTAAGAAATAAAAATCGTAATAGGCTGTCGTCTGCGTATTTCGCATGATTTACATTGTTTTAAAATCTTAATGATTTAAACATTTTAACTGTTGCCATCATGTGTTCGTTAACAAATAAAATATTTGTAATTAATAAAAGCAAGGCTTTTAAAATCACTTTCAATTTTCGTTCTTTGCTTTGCTTTAGAGATTATGCGGAAATTGGTATGATCGTCCACCTTTTTGGAGTGTGTAATTTTGCTTTTGTTGGGAATATTGCTTTCTCGTCGAGAACGGGGAGGGATCAGATTTCCTAAGAAAGATATAGAAGAAAGTTTCAGGATGGCCGCAACATACTGGTTTGATACTGAGGAAGTTGTTCGTCGGTCTTCTGTCTGTCTCTCCTTAACACTTTTGAGAAAACAATTTCACAACAGTGCTCCAAGTTTTTTTCAAAATCTGTGTCAAATCATATCATTCAAAATCTCTTTAACAAATGATCGCTTCACCGAATTATCACAGTTTAAAGAAACTTCACATTATAGCGAAAAAAAAATAATTTCAAATTTGAATGAATTTTTATGCAGCAGTCATATATTAAGTCAGTTGTCGTAAAGATACAGGTTATTTTCATTAATATTTTTATCTCGCTGGCTTGTGTGAGACTGACCTCTTCAGAACAATGCCACTGCTCCTGCTCTCCGTCGACGAATATGTTTACTACCCATCATCTACCTTTTACTGCTCAATGTTAATGAAAAAATTCCTTTCATTGTTGTTTAGACTTACTTACACGTGTGCGCACCTATTTGTGAGACATTTGTAGACAATTAAATATATTTAAAATACATTTAATGCTCTAGCTTCATTTTGCGCAATTTTTGCAATTTTTTAAATATTATTTATACTAATTAAATGCTCTAGTTTTTTCGTGTACCAAATATAAACAGTAGTGTTTAAATAACGAACGCCGATACAAAATTTCTCTTTGGCGTTATATTTAAAACTCGTTGTGTATTTTCTAACATACATAAGCATACTTTATAACATAAAACCAGGTATTTTGATAGTTTTGCCATATTAAACAAAATGATTTTTTGACTAGCGTTTACAATTAATGAAGAAAAATTCATAAAAACATTATTAAAAAAAAATGACGATTTTACCAAAGATTTTTTAAATAATGTTTTGAAAATGAAATACTTCACAAATACTATTGCAAAAGATTGTGAAACTTTTTGAGTTCATAAAGAGCATGTTCAAAATGTATCTGTTTCTTCGCATAGATAAACAAAAAGTAACAAAAAAAAATGATTTTGTTGTGTTTATATGTGCATTATTTTTCAATCTCTTCCCGTTAGCTGCTAATACCGGCTTAGAGTTCCACTAAGAAGTTATGTTAAATCAAATTGTAGCTCACATATAAAACTTTTGAGCAACTCTTCCACAGCTGACGAACTTAAGCAAACAAAATATGACGAAAGGTTTTCACAGATCATGTTCAAGTTACATATTCAAGTTTAAAAAGGAGTATGAAAGTTTTCACAAGAAAAAGTTAAAAAGCTTTTTTCTGAATTTATTTAAATGTACTTGCATAAAATTTTCATGCTATAGATTTACATTTAGAAATTAAAAAACAGTACACAGTGTTTGTTAGTTAAATAATTTAAGTTGTAGTTTTACAAAACTCAAAATTAGTGCTGAAATAAAAATATATCATATTTGAATTAAGTAATTTATGACGTGTTTTAGGAAGAATTAGAAAAAAATTTTTTGCATAAAATATGTAAAAATAGTGATATATATACCTCATACGATAAACTACATTAAGTTTAACGATTAAATGTAGGGGATGACCACCTATGTCGGGTCCGATTAGAACAAGAGGTCCAAAACAAAATTTAAAAAAGGAGCACCGTAAGCCAAATTTAATTTGTAAACGACTAAGATAGCTGATTTTCCTATAAATATGAAAATAATTTTTAAACTTATTTTTTAAAGTTAGAAATATATGCCCCTGTATTTAACCATGTTTTTTTAAAGTATCTACTTATAAAAAAGTACAAAAATTAAAATAATATACAAAACCATTTTTTTTACATGATTCACATTTTTTTTTTTTTTTTTTGCTTGCTTGCTTGCACTTTAGCGCATATTCTTGATGCAATAGCTGAAGTTAATTTCATGCATCGAATTTTTTCTTTAACTTCACCCTTAAGACAGCGTTCACCATTCGAAGTGTTCTGTAATGTCCTTTTTTTTTAAACATTTTATGCTTTGAGTTTTTAAACAAGGGAATGACGTACGAACCATCGCAAAGGTAACTTTTCTGCCTTCAACGCTTTTCGTCCAAGGCGATATAGTTGCCCCATTTATAAAATCTTAGACATTGTATTCAAGTCACCTTAGCCATTAAGCACTATTTTTTTTTTTTTTTTTTTTTTTTTTTGAAATTTGGCTGTTTACACAGTCAAAGTGTCTTAGCTATACAGGTTGCTACTAGTTGCCAAAATGAAAACTCATGATAATTAGCAATACATTTGTAACAATTATCTCAGTCCAATTTTATAAGTTCCACCTGGGAGGTAAATTACTTACATCTGCTAATTGGACAGCTAAACATGAAATGTCATTACATGACAGTCTAAAAATATTTCTTTTTTCAATATGTCAAGTTAAATAATTTTTCATCTGCACAGGAAGATACGCAGTCCTTCCAAATTTAACTTAACAAAATTAAAAAAAAAAAAAAAAAAAAAAAAACGACGCAAAAAAACAGGAAGAAAAGAAAAGAACAAGAAAAAAAGCAAAAGTTTTAAGAAATGTTCTTCTAAGAAATATACTTGACGAAAAAAACCAGAAATAATGTAGATCCTGCAATAACATTGAAATTGTTGAAAATGCATTTGATTAATATACATTTTTGGCTACACCAATAATTAATTAGATAATAAGAAATATAAAAAAGAACGTTGGTTTTCGTGTTCAGAATTTGAACCAATGGTCCAATCAAGGAAAAAAGGACAGTCTAATAGAGGAAAACACTCCATTTTTTATTCGTCTACTTATATCTTCTTACCAAGTTTCCCAATCTCCGCATGAACGCATGTGGTTTTAACCCTTTTCAGATGATGTTTATAATAATGTAACCCAATTTACCAGTTGATACCATTTTGAGGCATTTGATTTGAGATAACTACTCAAAAAAGGATTTTAGACAAGTAAAACATGAGGAGATAACGTTTCCGAGCTTAGTAAAACATGCGTCAAGTTTAACACAAGCTACGGTTTTTGAAGACAGATGAAGCTTTATCATCGACGCTGGCTTAAGCTTTTCTTTCTCAAATATAAATTCATTGGCGTTCTCGGCCGGCGCAAGTGAGGTTAACTACTCTTGATCTTAAAAAATACGCTTACAAATAAACCGAAAAAAAAAGATTAGTTAATGGTTGTGTTCGATGAGCGATCGGTAACTCACCGGTAGGTTGATCACATAACAAATAATGACGTCAGCTCCAATACTTTAGCATCGGATGACGTCATTTGCTGTCACGTGATTAACCTACCGGTCGCAACCGGTCGCACAAATCGAACGCAAGCAATGTCTACTACAAATACTTAATTTTTTGATGAGCTCAGCTCTAGCGAATTTGTGACTGATTTTAAAAGTTGATATTTCTTCTTTCGGAGTTAAATAAAAAGGGGAAGTCAATGGTGTTTAATTGGATTTATTCCACAAAAAAAAAACTATGAAGGCAACGCAAGAAATTACAGCGGAAAAACACTTCCCTTTTCCGTAAGCTCCCACAAAAATTGTTTTTTTTTTTTTCTTTTTTTTTTCATTTTCGCAAAAGTGTTATTACACATGACTCCCCTCTTCATACACTTTGAAAAATTTAATTTAGAAGAGTTTCTCCACAGGCAATTAATTTCAGGATTTTTCATGCGGTTAAAACCTTTTACATGGAAAAAACAGCAATTACATTTAAAATGAATAATGTACACACCATTATATCAAAAAGTAGTGTAAAACTTGATGCTAGTTTTAAGTTTCAGTTCGGAGTTAGGCAATGTTCAATTTGTTATAACTATGTGAATAAACATTTACGTACAATTTATTTTTAGGTATCTATAAAACTGTTAATTATCAGTGTTTTGTACATGGCATTTAAAGCATTTGCATTAAAATGTGTAATATAAGCAAAAATTTACAAAAAAAAAATACCATTCTAGTTCAAACTGTTTTAAGCAATCAAATGAAAAACAAAAAGGCACCAATCCAGTCAATGAACAATTCGAACCGGGAGACCAACAATAAATTTTTTAGTCTTTTTCTTTTTCAAAATTGTATTGAAGGAAATTGCTTTTTACAATTCATCTAAGAAAAAAACTTTTGAATCCTTGATGTTAAAAACAAATTTCAATGTGTTCATCCGCTGGTCGTACTGCTCGTCCTTACTTTTTGTATTCATTCTTCGTAGTAGATTTTTTCCCTATAGTCACCTTTCCCTGGTGTGCTACCATATTTTTAGCTACCTGTGTAACGTTATAACTATCATCATTAATAGCTTTTTTTGCTTTCAGCACTCTAAGGGATATTAAGAAGTGTAAGTATTTGAACAAGAGCAACACAATCACCAAAGTAAACCGCAGAAGTATCTAACCAAAAATTAAAAATAAATAAATAAATAAATAAAAATGTGTAATTAACGAATGCAGGAAACTTTTCCCACAGAAACTTGTTTCATAAAGTATTCGCGGAACGTTGCTGGAAATAACTTGTGACGTTTCGAGATTTTTGTGCAGTGTTTAGGGATACGGCCATGAGTTTGAATTCATCGGGGTTTACTAAAGAAGTTACACACTAGAATCACTTAATTGAGACCTAAATCTCTGACTGATTTTTCTATTCATATACAGACATATAAAGCTTTCACAAGTGAAAGCATCGTCTGCTCCTTGACAGATAAGCATTTCAATTAATCAAAAAGTGTTGAAGGCACGATTACCCAGTTCGTGGAGTTGATACAGAAAATTCTCACAGGAGCGCTTGGAAACTCATTTAGTTAAGAAGATGCACTTAATTCCAAAATAAATGACGGTCCTGGAGAAGTGCAAATTACACACGATTAATCAAGCCAAAGGAAAGGAGAAAAAATAGCATCAGATATAAGTATAGCGAAATTCTATGGTAATGCTTAACGTTGACATATAAAGGAAGCATCAATGGAAGTGAGCACTCAAATGAAGAACATGTGCGAAAAATGACGGCTAATTAAGTTGGCTGAAATAAAAAAAGAAAAAGAACTCATATTTTAAATTATGTGCACTTACGTTCGTTTCTTAAAGAGTTTCCCGCTGTAGCGTTATTGATGGACATATTATGAAAACTTTAAATTTTCAATGCCTTATGTTTTAAGAAATGGTATTTTTTGAACTAAGATATTCCTTTAGCTTTACGACAGTTAGGAAATGCAGCAGTTAGTAGTTAAAAATTAATAGTCGATCATGCAATTTCTTCGAATAATACTTTGGATTAGTTTTTCGTTTAAAATTTACAGCATCAAAGAATGAATAACAAATAAAAATTTCAGTTTCTCTACCTCTGACAATACCCATTACCCGCTGGTGTTGCGTTGACGCAATGGTTATAATAAATATCCATAGAAACTACACTAGAAATCTAAGTTTTTTATCGATTGCTAATTTGAATTTAAGAATATTGGTAGAAATATGTTAAATAAAAAAAATGCTTTAAATTATTTTTTTTATATGTGATAAAAATTGTTTCTCTCACATGTTTTTTTTTTTTTTTTTTTGACTAAATTTGTAATCCAGATTCTGTCAGAAAAAAATAAAAATAAAACAGAAGTTTTGGTTTAGATATGAAATACTTTTAGTCAAGGTCACTTTTTATCAGAACATTCCTAAAAAAAAAATGCTTCTGCTGGGTAGGAGGGGGAAGCAAAAACTGGCGTTGCGTTGACGCAACGTCAGCGAAAAAAGGGTAGACTGACTGTCTGTCTCAATTGCTTTAGGGTAGAACTATATTTCATTTTTATTCTGCGCGTTTTGACTGTGGAAGCTTTTTTTTTTCGTCTCTGCCTTTCGAAATGCCCAGAACTAGATATCTAACTTTGGAAGAAGCATTGGAACAGATTTTCGAACAAAACCCAGATGATGATGATGATAATGAAAATGAAGAAACAGATATTGTTGTTGTACCACCAGAAATAACAGAAACTAGTGATGAAGAAGAAGGCAATGAAAACATCTTAAATAATGATAATGAAGTTTTACCGGGCGATACTGCAGGCGAAGTTGAAGTCTACTTAAAAAAAAGGTCAATTGTTCCAAATCCCGTACTAAAAAAACTAAAACGAAAAACAGAAGATTGGCGATGGACGAAACAGGAACCAATTGATAGCTATCAACCAAAAAATGAAGAGCAGGTCCCCATTCGAGCTGTAAGACACACTCTAGAAGGTAAAGCTAGTGTTGATATTTTTTTTTTTTTTTTTTTTTTTTTCATTCCGATGTTTTATCGCATCTTGTAGAACAAACAAATTTGTATGCCCAGCAAAAAAATTGTCCATAATTTAAAGCTACGGAAGCCTACATGCGAAGATTTATCGGAGTTCTTTTGCTAACAGGGTACCATTCATTGCCACAAGAAGAAATGTATTGATCACTTGATAAAGACATTTCTGTTCCGATTGTCCGAGAATCGATGTCACGCTCTCAATACAAAACAATGAAGCAGAATTTGCACTTGGCTGACAATACGGCCATTGATAACAATGATAAATTGTACAAAGTACGACCATATTTGAATTTACTAAATAAGAAATTCCAACAATTTGGTGTATTTTCTCATAATTTAAGTATTGATGAACAAATGATTCCGTATAGAGGGAAACATTCAGCGAAAATGTTTTTAAAAGGGAAACCGATAAGATTTGGCTATGAATCTTGGACTTTAGCCTCCTCAGATGGCTATGTATTCAACTTTGACATTTATACAGGAAAATCAACCACAGCAAACTCGTCAGAGTATGAAAAATTTGGCCTTGGAGGGAGTGTAGTTATGAATTTGCTCAAAGTGATTGAAACTCCTATAAATCATGACATCTACTTCGATAATTTCTTCACTTCATTTCCTCTTCTCTGTCATCTTAAATATTTGGGTTTCAATGCCACTGGAACTATGAGAAAGAATCGCATCGACAACTGTCTTTCTGGAATCAGTAAAGTGTATTAAAAGTAAAGAAAGGGGGTATTATGACTTTCAATATGAGAAGAAGTACGAGATACTTGTAGTTCGATGGAATGACAACGCTGTTGTGACTATGGGTTCAACCTATGGTAAAATTGAGCCCGTCAAATACTTTTCTCGCTATTCCAGAAACCAAAAGAAGATTTCTGTTTCTCAACCTTGTATAATTGAGCAATACAACATGGAAATGGGGGGTATTGATTTGTGTGACAATTTAGTTTCAAATTGCAGAATTAGAGTCCAAGAGAAAAAATGGTGATGGCCAATATTCTCCAATTATATTGATGTTGCATTAACCAATACTTGGAAACTTTCAAAACTGTCGAAAGAAGAAAACAGAAAGTCACTATTGGATTTTAGGCGAGAAGTTGCACTTCAACTTTTACAGACCCCTTATGATAGTGACATGAAAAAGAAAAGTCCAGCGACAGGACGGCCAAGCAAATTCAGCTTACCAATGCCTGTATCTGGGGGACATTTTATCGTAAGGTCGACAGACAATAAAAGACTACGCTGCAAGCATTTCCACAGCCAAACTATATATCGCTGCAATGTTTGTAAGGTTGTACTTCATCACGATTGCAGCGAAGCTTATCATGTGTAACTATAAAAAATCGATTTTTCCTCAAAATTTTGAAATTTCTAAAATGCATTTATGTGCTTAGTTTATATAAATTTCAGTTTCTTCTAAAGTGCTCGGCATGTTTAAGAACCATAACTAAGATTATAAAAATTTCCTCTGTATAAAAAGCATTGAAACTGCTGAAGAATTTCTGATAAAACTACTTAGCATTAATACTCCTTTTCCGCTGACATTACGTCAACGCAACACCCTATATTTGTAAAAGTAAGTGCATTTGTTCTTTTTTAAGCATAATACTATTATATAGGTTCAGAATGATAACTTTTATGATTTTAATCCAAAAAAATTAACGATTTTGAGTTTCGGCGGTTAATGGGTTAAATCAGATAGCGACGTTTGTAGATTAGTTGACAGTAAAACATTAGTAAAAAATAAAATCATCTAGGACTATTGGAACATTTTTTTTCCTCAAGCAAGCATCGATTTTTACATTAGCTAAATATTGTAAGTAACGTCCTAACCGAGCTAAGACAGAACTAAAAACAGTTAAAAACAGCCCGGTTACTACATCCTTTTTTTTTTTTTTTTTTTTTTGTGGAGCTTATCAATCTGGAATAGCAGTAACCGAGCAAAACGTAGACGTCCTCTTATTGAAGCAGATATTACGTATCACTGATAACTTACTTTAATTTAGCACACCAGCCAGGGTCCACAGCCATGACGTGGTAAGTTATTTCAGTTTACCCGTTGCGCCTCGTCATGCTACCTGATGTGCTAAATTAATTTTAGCTATCAGTAGAAAAGTCCTCTAAACTCCGTCTCTCTAAGTAAACTCAATTAAATGAGAGGACAATTGCCTCCAACTCAGTTGGGGGAAGTCCAGACAGACCACTTCAAAATAAGTGAAACTGCAGTCAGGTGCGTAACCAAGCTGTTGTCTGTCTGTTATTAGCTAAATACGAGTATATTTCAATTTTTATAAATTACGTATAGCAAGAGAGAGAGAGAGAGAGTTAGCAATCGTAAAAACGAATCAAATGTATTCTCCCCAACTATTAGGAGCTTGTTTTTTTAGTAAATTGCCACTTATAATGAGGTTTTATCAGAACACATTTATAGATGGTAAGACAGGCAACATCATTGTCAATCACAATAAATTATTAGAAAGGTACAGTTGTGTAACTTTCAAAAAAAAAAACTGAAACTTTCTGGAGATTAAATGGTCGCATTTGTCGCCTGGGTCATTCTCACAAAAATCAGAAATCACTTCTTGATATAGTGATATAGCGGGTGGTGCTTCCCCAGAAATATAAAGATACACTAATGATATATTATAAACAATTACTATAGTTTCAATTTAGTCTAAATTATTTATGTGAATGTAACTAAAATAAATATAAACTAGGGAAACCTTGTGGAACTCCGCTCTGTGCTTCAAAGCATGTCATGTAGCATTCCACTTTTTAGAAATTTCAAAGAAAGGACATCAGGAAGAAGAATAAAAAAAACGTAAATGGATGTTGACAAAAAAGAAAGTAGGTAATTTGAAGATATCACTAACAAAACGTCTTTAAATACAATATTGGTAGTGATAATGTGATCATCGCTCAATTTTTGGTTGTTCTTATACTCAATGCAAAAATAAATTAAAAGTTTTTACTCGTGAAGAGGCAATAATTGTGCATTTAAAAAAATGGGTTATGGCAAATACGTACCTGCCTATGTAAACCTCTGACGGAAACAAAAAAAAAAAAAAATGAATTTTTGCCATCTTAATTTCAAATTCTATTTTCCGCAATAACGCGTTTGTGCCTGTATGTATGCGTGTGTGTGTTTGTGTGGGCGCATGTGTGTGTGGTGCATGTATGCGCGTGAGTGCATGTGTATATGCGTGTGTATGTATGCATGTTGTGTATGTAGTGATGCGTGTGTGTAGGCGTTCGGGTGTGTATGTGTAAGTAGGCATGTGTGCGTATGTACGTAGGTGAGGTGGCGTTTATGTGTGTAAGCGTGTGTGTGTATGTGTAGGCGCATCTGTGTGTGCATGTGTATATGCGTGTGTCTGTATGTGTATGTATGCATGTGTGTGCGCGTTGTATATGTAGTGGTGTGTGTATGTACGCCTGTGTGTAGGATATGGACGCAACCTGGAGACGCTGCTTGCTAGAGGAGGAACTTCGGGAGGGGCAGGTCGACGCGGGGTGGCAGAGGAAGACGGGTTAAAAAGAAAATCACAGGAACATCATTCAAAGGTCAAAGGAAAACAATTAGCAATTCATGATTGCTCAAAAAAAATTTAAAACGATATTTATTGGCACGGATTCGAACTGACACAATTCTGATTATCAGCACGACACTCCAACCAATCGAGCAAATGTGTCTTCGTGTTTGAGCAAATGAAGCAATGTGTAATAAAAGACAGCAAAAAAATGTTTTTTGGAAGAGAAAGTAACAAAAAAAAAGACGATGGGTCTATGTTTTGTAATTATCCAACACAAAATTTTTAAAATTATTCGTAAAACATGGATTATATTTTTACAGTAAATTTATATTCTTTCAAAGTCTGCTAATTCAAAAAATATGGGTCTCATTGTTCCCACTTACCAGGGGAACGGTTAGTCAAAGTTGCGTTTTTTTTTCTCTTTTTTGTCAATTTGTAGTTTTTCTAGATCCACTTTCATAATACCTATTACTGTGACAAATATTGTGCCATTTGAAAAAATTTAATTTCTGTGTTTTTAATGCTCATAATAGTAATTGAATTTTCATGTCTCACCGTACCCATATTATTTATTTCTCCCCCATATTATATAGCGAAAGAAAAACTTAATTTCAATTGCTTTCATTCTTCTACTTGATGATATACCAAAAGGAAGTAAAGCGGTATATATAGAATAAATTCGCATATATTTCAATAATTTCACTACTGCACTGGAGCAGACAAAAAACTTTTACCGACGGACTAACACGTACAGTTTAAAATATTTTCCAAGTCTGTTTCTTTTATTAAAACTGTCATAGACAGATCAGAGAGTTGTGTATTCTCTTTAGCGTCTCAGAACAAAGGAGGAATCTCTGAAATTGTTCGAAAACTTATGATATCACTCGTCTCTTACACCCCGGCGACATTGGCTTAGAACTAATGGAACTATTTCTCTTTCTGATGTGTCTGTTGACAGAAGAACAAATTTCGCATTTTCTTCGTCCATGAAGGTAGTATGAGAAAGAGTTCAATCTATGGTACTTTCTTTGTTTCGTTGTGAAAAAATGGATAAAAGTTAAAGAGAAGTAATTCATTGCAGAGGGGATACTGTTGCGAATGAAAATGTAGCGTGAGCCAGTAAGCACACATTTTATATTTATATTAAAGCTATTTATTATTGCTACTTATTATCAGACTAGGTGCATTTTAAGATAAATAAATACCTTTGTGCTGAACAGTAAAGTAAGACAAAACAACGTTAGAAGAAGCACAAATTTGCAAATTACAGCAGACACGTGTTTCGGCGTTACAAGGAACGCCTTTTTCAATGCAAAAAAATAATGAGCTTATGGATGAAAAGACATCCGACAAAAGCTCTTTTGTCGGATGTGGTAGTTCACGTGTGGTAGTTGTGAGAGTTCACAATAACCACACTTAGTGTTTAAAACAAAATCTATCTTCTTGCTTTTCAACAAAATTTTCAAAGCTTCTTTATGGCTTAAAATAAACAAGGGTATTGTATGATGGAAAATAAAAGTTGATGTCATTACTGCCACGTGTTAATGAGGAGTGACATTTTGGGTTTAGGTAACGGAGGTGAGAATTTAAGGTGTGACATGATCCCTTATCCTACTAAAACGAACTAAAACAAGAACAAGATTTCAGTTCCGATACTAGTTGATTAAGTTTAATAAAAACTTTGAATAACTGTAATATGTGTTCATGATTGCTATGCTACAATTAATTTAACACTCAAAAGAAGCACTAATTTTGATATTCAAAGATTTATTTCTCAAATTAATCGAGTATGCATAGCGAATCGAGTATACATAGCGATAAAAAAAAACTCTAGAATTTCAGGACAATTAGCAAGGTTAGATTGTATAATCTCTCCCAAAAATTGTTTACCTTTATTGCAGATATTTACGGATACCAAACGTTACTTTCTTATGAGGAAACTGAATGAATGAGAAAAAAGTCTAGTTATGTCTAATTGGATTAGTTCAATCAACTAACTCGCTTTAGCCCAGTAATTTCGAGAATCCTGCTTCCCTATTGCGCATTGCTTGATTTAAGTTTCTATTAGCGCATTGATTCAATACTTTATTCCAGTTTTTTTAATAGAAAAAAAAACCAGGAGCGGTTAGTATTTTTATACCCATTAAATATGCGTTGGAGTAAAATATTGCACTTTTCAAATTACATTTTACCTTTTTTACAGTACAAAAGAAAATGAAGCAAAAAAAAAAAAAAAGATACTAACTTGTATGCCATAAAAAAAACTGAACGTGTGAGAAATAAATACCTTTTTGAAACACTTGATGAAAAATAATCTATTTGAAATTCTTCGCCACTAAAAATAATAGCATCGTATGTTGCGTTACCACTTATGGCAATTCTCCCCTCTATTGATTACTTGCTGCAATTTCAAAAATTGAATTTCAATTCAAAACAAATGCATGATATATAATTTAGAAACATTTTGCTTTACTTATGTACTCAAGGAAATTATTACACAATCATTTCCTTGTTTACAATGAGAAATTCTTGTCAATAGTATCCAGTTGTTCAAAAATTGTAACATATAAGTCGCTATCTTCATTGTAAATGTATGGTAAAATGTGTTTTTCCTTAAAGTCCTGTTGTGTAATGAATTCGAATGAATGTGGATTGAATACATCAAATGACTCGAACTGTGGAATCATTAATTTATTTAATTGCATACATTTAAAACTATAAGGCGTACATTTTTCTGCTATTCTTCTAAGCTTTCTTTTGCAAGCAAATTAGGAAAGTTTTACACTTTCAGTTTAAAATGTAGCGCTCTTATTATTTTTAGGTTATTTAATTAAGTGTGCCAGGTAATACCTTATGTACAGAGCACGATTGTAAACGTATTTTTTTTTGAGACAACATTAAAAGATAATTGCGCCGACAGAGTGGTATAGAAGTTAGACTCTGTTCCCTTACGTCCAAAGGCACAAGTTCGTACCTGGCTCCAGTCAGTAGATTTTCAAGATGCAGAATTAAATTCCCATTGCAAAGTCGCATCGAAGTGAGCTAAAATGCCTGGGAGTCAAAATCATAGTAGTAATGGCATCCGCCGATAATTGTATCACACGAAAAAATGGACGCCATATTAAGGGATCGCATAAGGTCTGCAATAGTTAGTGCCTCTAACGCAGCACCATTTGAAAAGGGATAGCTGCAATTGAATACCAGACTTTCTTATTATGAGCTCAGTGAGGGAGCGTGTAAATATTAGCTCACATAGTAGTATATTTATCTAAAATTCTAGTACCATCACTTGACCACACTAGGAAATCCATCACTAGGAAAGCATTCCAACTTGTTATTACCTCCCCCTCCTACAGAACTAAATTTGACTGCTCAGGTGGCTTTGATGTTTTTGAAGAACTTAAAACGTAATGAAATAAGACTTTTTTGTTACATTTGGGTTTGAAAAAACTCACACATGCGTGTCATTCGCATTTATGACGCGGCCTGTTTTGCCGAACGGCATAGTCTTCTTCAATTTTTATGAATAGTTATTCCAAATCAAGTCAAACATATTTTTTCTTCATTTTCATCCCGAACACCGTCTCAGCTCAGAATCTCCTGCTTTGGTGCTCACAGCATCCTCCACACTGTGTTTGTGCTTGTATGCCTAGTTACACGAATGAGTATTTTTCTTTTTTTTATACTTTATATTCACGTGCACGCATTTCAAAAATGTATAAAAGTAAATTTTTTACTTTAAGAGTATCAGATTAGGGGAAAAATCATAAATAACTAATTTCTAAAGAACACTTGATCATCACACACTACAGAAAATGTAATGGAGGGCGAAGGTTAAGATGTCATTTACATATTTAAAATATGCACTTCTGCTTTTGGACCAGATTTTATTTAACATTGTTGGTTTTTAAATTAAAAAAAAAAGTTTTGATACAGCAAAACCTGAAAAGTTGACAACCTGTTTCAGTTGACCACTAAAGTAGTGCACCGCAAGTGGTCAATTTACACAGGTTTCACTGTATAACTTTTTAGTTTTCCTTTTATTATTAAATAATCAACCCTAATTGTCTGGTATTGTTTTTAAGTACTAGCTAACAAGTTTGTGCCTTAATGTTTCAGAATTAAACGCAGTTTTTTTTTCACTGAAGTTGACACATTGCACTCTTGAAGAGGGAAATATTAGAAAATGTACAGAAATAATGATCTCCCTATCAATCTTATCTTATTATTGCTATGTGTTTTATTTTCATTTGATACTATTCTCCCCCCCCCCCCCTCCTTTTTTAAATCCAAGCATTATTTATAGTTTTTTAAACTATACGTTTGTTCTTAAGTACATCTGTTGCAAAAGGATAAATTTTTTTTTCTCTTTTAGGCCCTGATGTAGTTGCATCGCAAATTACAAAATCATATAACTTTATTAATTTGAAAATGCAAAAATACATTTTGTAAGTAATTGCACAAATGGTTTACTATATCGAATAAAAATACAATGCTAAAGACAATTTCCACCTTTCTGAAAAATCAAACAGACAAACCAAATTAACTCACTTAAATAAAAACAAAGATACACTTTAATTAACTTTAAATGCAAACTCTTTTTGATACAAAATGAGTTTGCATTGCTCTACTCTTATTTTTACCGAAAGATTAGTTGAATATTTTTTTAAGTGAATAGCAGAGTCAATAGGTAGTTCAAATAGCATTTTGTTGCTCGTAGAAAATGTTTTTCTAACGTTAAACAAAATGTTTTTTGCTATTATGTTAGTTATACATTAGGGAGATATTGTTATTGTATTCTATCGTATTTTATGTAATAGGTACTATGTTATTGTTTAAAATTACATAAGAGTTAAAAATACGCTCGATGGAAAAAAAAAAAGTTCACATGTTAGAATATAGCTAATAATTATCTTTATGAACAGATACCTATTTTCCTACATTTTTATTACTCCGTATTCGCAATTTCAATAAACTTTAGGGGACGCTGTAGCCAGTCTCATGGCCGATGAAGAAGGTAAAACAAACAAATGCCGTAACTAATACCTTGCTTTGACACTTAGTGAATGACAGTAATTTTTCATCGTGTTTGCGGGAAGCTTTCTTTCTATTCTTCTGAAATTATATTACACTACAAACTGTTTGAAGCCTGTAATTCACCCCAAAGAAAACACGTGAAATGGAATGTTTTACCTTTTTCGATACTATTGTTAACCACCGCAAGATAGCGTATTCGAGCTCTGGAAGTGCGAATAAATGTTTTTATTTTGTGTTAGTGAATGTTTTTTTTTTTATTCAGTTAATCATTTTTATGAGTTATTATAGTGAATGAGAGTAGTGGATTATTTTTATGCAATAAATTAAATACAATGACCATTATCGTATTTAAAGGCATCAAAGTGCTACAGAACAAACCATTGCCTTTTCACAGTCCCATACTGAAACTGTACTTACAGTTAAAAACTGAGTTCATTCTTCTTGAGTTCTATATAGCTTTCTGATTGGTGGATGATTTAAAAAAAAGCTAAAATTAAGGATTTAAATTACAAAAACCAAACACTTCGCTAGAAAACTTTTCGTTTAGAAGTACTACAATACGCAGCTTACCGATTTCACTTAAATATATTTTAAATGCTTGCCAGTTTAAAAACAACACGCAATCAAACACGCAATATCAAAAATTTCAACGACTCACAAATTACAGAGTAGTAACTTCACGATATTATTTTTGCTACATAACTTTTCTGGACTTTCTTACTAATGTTCAGTTTATTAAAACTGTGTTTAAGGAAGAAAGAAAAGTACGTTGAAGTTTTCCCATAAAATTCATAAATTGCAAAGTTTGCTTGACATAAATATTGCTAATGTCTTCCGGAGTGTCAAACATTGTATATTTCAGATTTTGTTCAACTTGCAATATTCTTTTTTCTCTGTAATTTTGATTTTTGCCATTAGGATATGCAAAATTAAGTTTCCCGAAATCTCAGAAAATAAAAGAAAACATAATGCGAAAGCAAATGCAGCAATGAAAAATATACTTTAAAATAAAGTGTGTTTTACTACTGCTAAAAGTAATTGCTAACGCTATAGTTATTATATTATTATTAACAAGAAAAAAACTTAAAAGTCTTACATTATCAAAGTAAAATGTAAGTCCAACTTATTCCAGGACTTTTCAGATAAAAGCTCTTTCTGTTAATCTGCAATTTAGTTCAACGTTATTAATTTTTATGCCTCGTATATATTTTTATTGATAAATTCATTTATTAATTTTAGGAAATATATTTTAACGTTTATGCCCTTCAGTTTTACGAAAACAGTTAATTAAATCTGTTTAAATATTTATTTTACATTTAAGTGTTGAAAATAAATATATAAACTGTTAAAGAACAAAAAAATATATTCGCGAGAGATTAAATAAAAAAGCATCATAAGATACATTTATTTATTATTAGTGAACCATATTCTTTCTGTCTAATCAAAAATTTGTCTGTCATACTGCCACAAATAGGTAAAGGGCAGTTAATTGCAAAATTTTTATTTTTATTGTTTCATTTTTTTTTTCTTTCATTTTTGTGTTAAGTTGTACATTCGCTTTATTCTATAAGCTTGTTTATTTGATTTCAGCTTGGAAAAAAAAAGAAAAACGCGAAAAACACGTCTAATTCGGAAATGTCCTTACTGTTAGTAGAATACTAATCCAAAACGCGTTCCTTCAAGTATCTAGAAAACTCATTTTTGGAGAAACTGCCATTTATCTGTCCTCACAAGATGAGACTACGATAAGAACATGTTTTTCTATAACTTGTTGCGAAATCCCCTTCGACAAAATTTGTTCATATATTTTAAATATGAAACACTTGATGAACATGAAACCGAGAAAATAAACCATGCTGTTCTTTCCAGTAATTTCTTTAGTTTTTATATAAATATTTTTTTAATTGTTAGAAAACGCTATCTGTATTGAATACTCAGCAACTTCATTTATGTTAATGCCCCGAATATCGCAAAGAGAAAATGGCACAAAAGTTTCACGACGAAATAAATTGTGTAGTTTTTACTATCGACTAAAACAATTAAAATAACAAACAAGAAAATAGGATACCTTAAAGTTTAGGAATTCACTCGGGAGACGTTTAAATAAAAAAGAATGAAACCGTTTTAATTTTAAATTTGGAGTCAGAATATTGAGTAACATTGCTATTTTATACATAAATAAGAACTTTTTTTTTTTCAACGTACAAGAAAAAGGCTCAAAAAATCAATAGAGCTGAGTTCTATGAAATACACTATAGTTGTAGTCGTACACACAAAAATTCATTTGTTGTTTCATTCAATGCATTGAATGCCATAGTTTGAACTTAATAATTTCAGTCACAAATATAAATTTGTATTTATTTTAAAATTTACGTGTGTGTTTAACACTAGAATTACGGGACAGTTCATTTCTACCCAAAATAGTTTTTTTGCTAACTGATTATCTGTATTTTCATAAAAAAAACTTGTTACTTCCTTAAATTTTCCTACATCATCGTGCTGTGTAATAAGAAAAAGGTTTTAAAAAAGTCGTAATTTTTTCAAACCCAAAGTTAAGTTCAACGTTATTAATTTTTATGCTTCGCACTTATTTTTATTGATAAATTCAGTAATTCATTTAAGGAAATATATTTTAATGTTTATGCCCTTAAGTTTTACGAAAGCAGTTAATTAAATTTGTTTAAATATTTATTTTACATTTAATCAGGTGTTATAATAAACCTTTTGAGAAAAACGAAATGCAAATGCAATTATTGATGCTTCAACGCTGCAAAACTCAAAAATGCTTTGTAGAAAATATCATTTCAAGAACGTGAAGCATTTATAATGAGTTTCTAAATGTAAGGAAACATCAGCATCCAGCTTCTGAAATGCAACTGAAAAAGCGTTGGTTATTTTGAACTTTGATTAAATACTTCAATATGTGCCCTGAAAATCTCTGTGTCCTTTATATAAACTGCATTTATTACAAATATGTTTATTTTTAATTAACTTTTACAAATGTATAAAATTATGTAGGGAACTATGAAAATTTCTTCTCGGGGATCAAAATGATCCCCGCCATAATTTTAGGTATACGAAGACCGCCGTAATTCTAGAATTGAACCTTAGAACTATTAAGTAATGCAGTTTATAACGTAGAAAATCTTCAGCGCCCATGTCGTATGATTATGCGGCATGTAAAAGATATCTTGGGTATTCGTTTGGCTTAGAATATCCCTCGGCTAAATTAAATTCCTAGTGCAATTTCGCATCAAATACGAGTCCAGGTATCTCCATCTGGTGGAAACTGGGCGTTAAAAAAACACTACTGTGTCATGCATTCGCGCCTTAATGGTGGCACACGAAAGACTGATGCATTGTTGGGGAGCGCACCAGGTCTGGTTATGGCCCAGACGCCACTTGAGGTGGATCTCTTATACAGCCCCATTGGAAAGAAAAAAAAAAAGTTTATGATATAGAAGATATGTGAAAATTTAACCCTACTGTACCTTCCTCACTGGTCCCAAAATATTCGAAAGGGAAATTTTATACGCTTTCGCAATGCATCTTTATCTTCAATCCTAATGTGTCGTGAACCGAATAACGTCATGAAATACCCTATTTAAACTACATATAACTGAAAACCTAAAATTTGGTTAAATATACAATAATGTAAAATTACGACAATAATGTAAAATTTACCAATACAGTAAAACATGTGTAAGTTAACCACATGCCTTAGTACACAACGTAGATGGGTGATCAACTTATAGATGTTGAAAAAATGACATAAGACCAATGTTTTACTTGACAAAAGCTGTCAACTTACAAGGGTGGTCAACTTCACACGTCTTACTGTATAGAGATAGTTTTAAAAGTTTTTTAAAGAATTTTTAGTGAATTCTTCCTGTATTAAGTGAAATGTAACAAATATTCGTGATGCAGAAGCTGAACTTTGCAACCTTTTCCCTACAGTGGATAATAGGGGAAAGTTGCCGTCAATGAACTGGTTCCATGACTAGACCGCGAAGATACTGCCCTTACCAGAGTTTGTGCAGACGCGTAATCAGTTTTAATACCGTTCTTTGTCTGAAAACAATCTACTGCAGAGTCTTCAAGTAGCTAAAATTATTTCATCATATTGTTAATTGGTTAGATAAGATTTCTAAAATTATCTTACTAATTATTGAGATTTTGATTTAGTTATAACATGCTTTGAATATCACTGATCAATTAAACGTGTACATTGACTTAAAAGAGTGCCTTTTTAAGTATAATTCGACATACTTTATGTTCATCATGATTCATCACAGCAGTAACACCAATAAGAAAAATCAAAATAAGGCAGTTCCTACCATTGGACCGCTATGTGTTTTCACGAATGGACCACCTGACAAAGTGGTTCATTCACGGAAAATCGCAAATATTGTTGTAACATCAGCTCACTTACCTTTGAAAATACTCAATTGTTTTAAAATAAGTATGATATTAACAAAAAAAAGTTTCTCAGTAATTCATTAAAACTTTTTCTTTATTATAATTTCACCTCAATTTTTTTATGAAATTGATTAAAAATAGAAAACATAATGCAGTTTCAAATATTTTTGCTGTTCCAGAAAAATGCAAAAATTAGTAAAATAAGGCCATTGGACAAGTTGGAGCATGTAACGTGCTACAGTAGCTTACAGAAATGGTGGTATGATCCATAACGAAGTCTGCCGACAATATAGAGTCCTGAAAGCAATTTTAAACTGTCTCATGGAAAATAAACACCGGTTTGTTGTTACCTTAGGGCCTTAGTCACTTATTAGAAATTTAGGAGATAAGCCCTCTGAAATTGGAATGTAATTGGTGAATCATATTTTGATACTGGAGAAGACATTTTTTTGGAGTTACTTCTGAAATATTGGGGGAATCGGCTTTTCAAGAGGCTGAGAAAAATACTATGCCCCACAGATTTAATTAAGACAAAAAGTATGTTCGAACTATATTTTGAGATACGTTTGATTCTGGTTTCAGTAATAAAATGGTCAAAAAGTTCTTTGACATATTAGAGAGCAAGTACGTCGAACGAAATTTTTCAAAATGGATTTGACATAAATCCGAACAGTTCAAAAGATTCAAAAGAGGTTACAAACATATCAGATAAGAACGATGTTGCACAGGTTGGGAAAATATCAAGTAGTGTGATGACAACAGCTATGTGAGTGTTTTTTTTTTTTTTTAAATATTTATTTATTTATTTATTTTTTATGTTCCTCTTATTCGAAAGTAAAACATTTTTTAAATTAAGTCTCTTTTTTATAACTTATTGTTACTTGTAATGTGTATTGATCACCTCTTATAAATATTTGTAAGTTACTCATTGATTTTTAAATTTGAGAATTTGGTCCATCGATGGAAACTCGATGGTCCATCCATAGCAACCAGTAGCCATGAATGAACCACATGCTAAAATATTTATTTTTTATTTTCATTCTTTATTGTGTATATTTATCATGAAAGTGAATGTTATTATTAAAAGAATAGTATACTAAGAAATTGTTCCTATAATTAACGTAAAATTTGTGTTGCATTTCCTTTCTAAAAAAATCGAAAACTCTTATGTGTTTCATTGACGGCAACCTTCCCCTACATGCTACATAAATATATTTCATCTTATAATCAATCCTTTTTTGACGCCTAAAATGATTTATTTTAGTATTTGTATGCTGCCGTCTGTATGGCGTGGTGGTAGTCTGGCATGCCATGGAGCACGTAAAGCCTCTCTGCTCCATGGTCTTGGTTTCTGACCC
Organism: Uloborus diversus; assembly: GCF_026930045.1. Taxonomy (NCBI): domain Eukaryota; kingdom Metazoa; phylum Arthropoda; class Arachnida; order Araneae; family Uloboridae; genus Uloborus; species Uloborus diversus. Next base: position 196,206,282 of record NC_072731.1, on the reverse strand, counting down.
TAGTCGGGTTAGAATCCGTTTGCCATTCGGTGAATTTTCAGGATACAGAAAATCGTCAGCGGTCAAGTCGAATGATTATGTGCAATGTAAAAGATCGCCTTTGAACGCCCTCGGAAAATTAAAACCTGGGTAATTAACACCCGTGTGTAAATTTGCATCGAAAAGAGCCTAGGTGCCTCTATCTGGTGAAAATTGGCGTCAAATCTACCTGTACCATTGACATCTGTGAATTAAAGGTTTCAATGAAAGACTACATGCCATATCGGGGAATCGCATTAGGTCTGCTAGGTAAGGCTAAGGCTCCCAACGTAGCCCCATTAGAAAGTAGGAAAAAAAGTATGTACACGCTGAAATAATAATGTTTTATTAAAAAATTATTTATTTTATCAACACAACACTATAGACATATCTTCTATATGAACATTTTACTTTCAAGCAACGCGTATCATCCTGGGCGTTTAACATAATGTAAGCATCTATATTACTTGGTTGAATTCATTGCACGTACTACATGCGAGGACTGCATTAGGTGCTATTTACTCTCGGGATCAACCGGCATATTTATATATGACTTCTAGTTATACTCTACCTTCATTTGAATAGTAATTGTATTTACATTTAATATTACGAGTCCATAATAGGTCCCTACAGCGGATGAATTGATCACATGCAATATTCATGCAACATTCATAATTGAGGTGTGAAAGAGGTTAAAGCATACACTTTCGCTCTCGTTTTCTGTTATTTCTATGAAATGTAGAAATATTTATATCACGTTGTTGCGAAATATACTAATTTAACTATCCATGACGTAACATCTATTACATATTCTTTATGTTGTCACTTGACCAGTTTTTCCCAATTATTTCTTGATTATTATTTAAAACTAACTTGTAGTAGATGGATTACTAATTTCGAAGGCGCTCTCTAAAGAAAACATCAGTTGTTGTTTCTGTTTACATTGAAGTACAATGTATTTTTAGTACGCAAATGTTTTCACGTATTTTACGCAGATACAAAATTTACAGCGCTAAAATGTGTGAAAAATAATCAATGAAAAATTATATTTAAATGAAAAAGATAATAATGTCACTTATTTGAATAAAATGATAAATTAAAAATGTTTATTTTGAAATTCAAGTTACATAATTAGGACTTATAGAGCAATAAAGAAGACAGCAAAATGTTTTGTTTCACAAAAAAAGGGAATTTTTTTGGTTGTTCGAAGATGTCGAAGCATTTTTTCAGAATATTTTCAAACTGTAATGTTATACCATTTTAAACATTACCTTAAAAATTGAGTTTAATATTAGGACTTTTAAAACAGTTAAACTAGTATGTTGCGGACATCACGAAACTTTCTTCTATATCTTTCCTATGAATTCTGATCCCATCCCCGTGTTTGACGAGGAAGTACAACAGGTTTTAAAAAACAACCCAAAGAGAAATTTTATATTGGCATTCGTTGTTAAAACACTACTTTTTATATATGCTACACGGCTTCTGTCGTCTGGGGTTTTCTTACTGCATGACAATGCCAGATCCCATTCTGCTATTCACACTCAAAATCTGAACAGATCTTTTGAATGGGAACAGATCGACCACCCACCGTACAATCCGGACTTGGTGCCGAGTGGTTTTCACTTGTTCCGCTACCTAAAGGAGTTTCTCAGCGGCAAGCTTTTCGCCACAAATTACGAAGTGAAAGAAGCAGTTCAAGACTAATTATCTTCACAGCCGGCAGACTTTTATGACTTAAGCATACAAAAGCTTGTAGAACATTATGATAAATGTTTAAACAAATATGGTGACTATGTAGAAAACTAGAGAAAAATGTAAGGAATTAAATAAAAAAAGTTTTTGGAAAACATCCGTGTTTGTTTATTTTTTATAAGAAATCGAACCTTACTTTACGAATAACCTACGTACTTTATATATATATATATATATATATATATATATATATATATATATATATATATATATATATATATATATATATATATGTACTGAGAAAGAACGGATTTTGTATGTTTATATGTTCAAGGTAATCTCCGGAACCATGGCAACTATTTAAAATATTCTTAGTGAGTGGCATAAGCTATAAATTATGCATATATCTATTTGAACTAATTTTTTAAAACAATAGTTTGTCCTTACTACCAGTTTATGTTTCGTACTGTTTTATTCTTATAAAAGTGAAAACAACACCGATTGTACCGCATTTGCAATAACAAAATGATTACAGGTTCTTTTCGAGATGAATTGTGAAGGATGGAAACACGTGAGAAAAAAAAAAAACCTTTACATGGTTCAGAGGCTGTAGAGGATAATCTGTGTAGCATTCTATTTATCTTGGACATAGCAAATTATTTAGAGTAACCGAATATTTATGTTTCAAAATTTATTTAAGCAAAGTACGACTGAGATTCGCTTTGGTCAAATTAGTTTTTGAATTCAAGTAGTGCATATAGACAATATTAACCCCGTGTTTCTACAAGTTGTAATTTTGCTTGCATTTCGGGCTATCATTCAAAGTTTTTATTCATTATAAAATTGAAATGAAAAGCATTTGCTATGGAATTCACTTAAGTACATTTAGTTTAGAAAATTCTCAACTCAAAGGGTAATTGCACATAAGTTCCGTATATTCAAAGTTAAGAGTTAAAACAATGACGAACAAAGAACATTCGATAGGAAAGAAATTGACAAAGAGTAAAAATTAAAAAATGAAAATTTTAAAATATTCTTCATAATGTCCGTATTTAAGCATTTAAAACGATATAATTAAACAATATAGCTCAGAGATATATTATCAGAAAATATCAGAAAAAAAGATTGCTAAAAAAAATAGAATCGTGTAAAAAGATTAAGTTTTCTGAAGAAAACGAGTAAAAGAGGTTGAAATTCATCGCGGGATTGAAAAAAACTCCCCTCTTAGTAGAATACACAAAATTCATCCTACTAGCCAACCTTAATTCTGTCACTTAAGAATTAATTTAGAAGATTATCGTGGTCCAACATATATCTAAAGTCTTTTGATAGTGGAAGTTCCTACCAACCCATATGTTAGCATTCATAAGACTCGGTCTTATAGAGGTAGACAAACCTTGGAAACTAACTTTATTTGATACATGTAACTTTCTGACTCCACTCCTAAACTCGGAAATTTTTTAATAACAATTTTGACTTTTAGAACTTTTAGATCCTATTACTTTATGGCAAACATTTTTAAAAACTTTCTGTGACGACATATTGCAAGAGAGTTATCAAAAATAATAATTTAATGTCAAATCTTAAAACCAAACTCTAATTTTAAAAAAAGGCTAAATTCGTTAATCAAGCGTTAACTCAATAGGGGACTTTAGTTTGCCTCCGCCGCACAGAATCAACGAAAACAATTCTATAAAAACAGTATTAGTCCATTGAATCCAGGAACGCAAATTAATGTTTTTTGGCATGCCAGGTGGAGCTGGAAAACTTTATAAATTCAGCACTAACCAAAAATCGATCAACAGGCACACTGGCTTTGGCAAAGATTTTTTACGGAACCGCCGGGACTTCACTTATAAGGTTAAAAACTGACTGTTCCACATATAAACTACTTTGAATATCTTCGCAGGAAAGACTCCGTATGTTCCACAAGAAAAAAATGGCAATTGGGAGAAATTCTTCAGGAGGGTGTCTCATAATGTAAGACGAATTTTCGATGTGCCACCGTTTGGCTATAGAAACCTAAAAGTATAATAAGGTTCAGACAAAATTATAAGAGGTGTCACCTTCGTATTGGACGGTGACTTTCATCAAACTTTTCCTGTGGTTCCCTAGAGGAATGTGTGCAGATATAACTCCAAGCCTTATTAATGTCGTCTTTTTTTTAGGAACCCTTTACAGTCTCTGCATCTCAAGAACAATAAAGTCCGTTTAGAGGTGGTGGTAAGTATTACTAAAGTCTTTTATTACAAGTAAGTAACGGGAAAATAACTGGAAAAGGATATATTATCAAAATATATGAGTTAAGAATGTCTCTCTAAATGATTTGATCCTCGATGTTTCACCTGAAACCAAGACTTGGTCAAACAAATTACACGTGGACCTGCGAGAGGGCAATAGTTTATGTCAAGAACGCTGTGCATGATCCCCATGTTTTCCCTTTAAACCTCCGGACTTATCTTCCTGCTTTTAATATTAAAGGTCCAATCATTTTATTGCGCAACTTTAATGTGCCTAATTTTTGCAATGGAATTGGAACATAATTAAAAACACTATGGAATAACATGTTTTAGAGTATTGTTCTTACAACATCAGAAGTAGATTAGTTCGCTCATATTCATTGCATCCACATGGTCCCCGCATATTTGCTTTTCCAATAAAAATTACTTATGCCATCACCATCATCAAATCTGAAGTTCAAACGTACAACTTTACGATACGCAGTACAACAGTGCATACGGGAAGATTGTATTAATCAGTGGGAATTATATGTTGGTCTCCCTTTTGATCAGGAAATTAGGTTAATAAATTTGTTTCAAATCTCATGAAAACCAACACAAAAAATGTTGCTTATAATTAAACTTTAAATTAAAAAGTTACAGCACAATAATTTTTTAAGTTACTTCCTTTTGTTTAACCTGAATAAGGTCGAGACGGGCCTCTAGTATACATATACAGGGTGTCCACCCTATTGGTGGACCAATAGCTAATTTCTAAACCGTTAAGAGAAAAGCATATAGTTCCAATAGGAAAAAATCTTCAAATTCCAGGAAAAATAAAAATTTATGAAATTTTTGCCAAAAAATAAAATTTTGAAAAAATAAATAGAAAATATAACTTTTGATACAGTTCCCCAGTCCTAGCAATTATGTTTAGTAAAATATTCTTGACACAATAACATTTAAAACTTTAAAAAAAATCACTCTTCTACGCCCAAAATTGACCGAGCTATAAAATTATGAAAAATCACGGTTTTTAAAGATTTTATGACGTCAGCGAGAGAGCTCTTAAGAGGATGTATGCGAATTGACAAAGTATGTTAATAGATTTAAATTTATTTTGAGTTCTCTTAATCAGGAGGCAAAATTAATGATTGAAACGACCCTGCAAGTTCTATTTATAAGCTCAAAGGTACATTAATGCTTAAAAGCATTTTTTTTTAATCTTATTTGTTTCAAGAATATCTAGTTTCTATACGTGAATTTGATTGAAAAACATATTTTGTATCTCAATTTATGTAAAAGGTTACCACTGTATTTAAATTTACAGAGTACTGATAAAGAAAAAAAAAATTGTATATTTAAAAGAAAAGGAAAAGGAACGTAAAAGTTCGAAATATTTTAGAACTTCTGTTATGGTATTTCTGAGAGCAGACAATACTTTTTTAATGATAAAAAAATGTTTTTTTTTCTTTTTCCGCATTTCAATTAATGGTTGTAACGAAAGTTTCCGGAGAAGAAAGAAAAAAAAAAAAAAAAAAAAGGTTGTGCAGACGATATAAGCGGTGGCTTGAATCTTTCGTTACAGCATTTTTTTTTTTTTTTTGAAACAATGCTAGTCTTTAGGTGCGTTTAAACTTAAATATTCTCATTAGTTTTATTTTCCATATTTTTTTAGAAAAACTGATTTGATTTTTTGCCGTGTTTCATAAATTGATCGGTGCGATTTTCTTTTCTCATTTTCATCCCATTCCGTTTGTAGAACAAAGAAACTCAACGAGTAGGTTCCTATCGCAATTCGTGGTGGCGAGGAACATAATTTGAATTTAAGATGTTAAAAAGAATTGAATTTAAATTTCCATGAATTTAAATTATGTTTTTCTCTATCACGAATTCGAAGACCTATTCGTTGGGTTTCTTGTTTCCAAAAAATGGAATGGAATAGAAATGGCTAAGAAATTTGCACCCGTTGTAATATTATGACTTAATTTTCTAGAATAGGTAATACGACGTATATCCGTAAAAAAAAAGTGATGAGTAGGATGCGGTAATAAAGATAAAGGTTTTATGGCCGATGTATTAGTATCACATTTTATGTATGGCCATTCATTTCTAAAGAAATAATGCTACGTTGTGGGATAAAATTTGGAATAAAAGTCAACCTATATGTAAACAGGAATTAGTTCTATTTTGGCACCAATCGCTCAGAGGCGGGCTATTTTTATTTATTTTTTTATTTTTTGCGAATAAAAAGTGTTTGATCAGTGCAACACTAAAAAAAAAAAAATCGTAATATAGACTGTCGTCTACGTTTTTCTCGTGATTTAATATGATGAAAAATTGATGAAATCTCAATGATTTAAACCATAGACACATTAGTCTATGATTTAAACATTTTAACTGTTGCTATCTTGTCTTTGTTAACAAATAAAATATTTCTAATTAATAAAAGAAATGCATTTAAAACAACTATCAATTTTCGCTTCTTGCTTTGCTTTTGCGATAATTCGGAAATTGGTATGGTCATCCAGTTTGTAAGAATGTAATTTTGTTTTTGTTGGAAATATTGCTTCTTCGTCAAGAACGGAGAGGGATCAGATTTCCTAAGAAATATATAGAAGAAAGTTTTGTGATGGCCACAACATACTAGTTTGATATTGAGGAAGTTCTGTGTCGGTTGTCTGTCTGTCTCTCCTTAACACTTTTGAGAAAATAATTTCACAACAAAGCTTTAGGTATTTTAAAAATCTGAGTCAAATCATATCATTCGAAATTTCTTTAACAAATGATCTCTTGACCGAATTATCACAGTTTAAAGAAACTTCACATTAGGCTGAAAAAAAAATGAATTTCAAATTTGAATGAATTTTTATACAACAGTCATATATTACGCCAATTGACGTAAAGATTCAGGATATTTTCATTAATATTCTTATCTCTCTTGCTTGTAAGATACTGACCTCTTCCGAACAATGCAGATACAGTAATATAACCACTGCTCCCGCTCTCCGTCGACAAATAAGTTTACTACCCATTATCTACTTTTCATTGTTCAATGTTAATCAAAAAATACCTTTTATTGTTGTTTACACTTACTTACACTTGTGCGCACCTATTTGTAAGACATATATATATATATATATATATATATATATATATATATATATATATATATATATATATATATATATATATATATATATATATATATATATATATATATATATTAGGGTGGTCCTTATTTTTGAAGTTGTAGATATTTTGCACGACGCCCCCTCAATTTGTTCCATTGTACAAATAAATGATCCATGCAAAATTTTAAGTCAATCCATGAATATTACCACGTGCCCCTAGGGCCCCCTTTTTTGAGTTTCGATGAAAAAATGGCGGATTTTCTCATTTTTATGCAAAAATATTCCTAGGTTTCATATTTAAAGTAATTTTGAACCTTAATAGATGTGGCTACTTCCAGACCAACCATTCTCTCACTTTCATTCTGTAAAATTTTGCATATTACATAGGGTAAATGTGCACCAATGGCCTTGGGACAGGCATACCGCTTTTGCGCTTGTTTCAAACCAAGCGGTAGGGGAACATTTTTTTACACCAAGATGGACAGAAGGGATTCTAAAGGCCATTAATGAATGATTTTTGACAACAACAAATTGCCTCCTCCAGGCTTTGGGGGTGTTGATTTAGAAAATGTTCTGTGTATGTAATAGGTGTGGCAAATAGGGTCACTAGGTTTCCATGCTATAAATATAAGTAATGACAATTATATTTTAATTCGCTGTTCTTTAGTTATGTACTTAAATGTTTATGCATTCTTATAATTTAAATTTTGAAAAATCCTCGATTACCCTACCATAAAAATAAACTCTATTTTCCATATCTAAAATATAAATTTTAGAAAAAAATCCAGATCGGAGTAACGTAAAAATCTATACTTTAAACTGCCTTCTATTTCAGTACATAGGCCTGTATTATCATCAAATTCCTCTTGCAATTCACAAGATTTAGAAACCGAAATGGGTATCTATCCTAACCTGTTGAACTTCTTTTCTATATCTGGTCTATCACAACGCAAAAGACCTTGACAACTATTGATATCTGCTCGCATTTCATCAATGTTAGACAAATGCCATATTAGGGACAAAGATGCTGCTCATTTATTAACAGCCTATGTAGATGCAGTAAATTTAAATCCAAATAACCTTATGATAAGTCGTACATCCCTTAAGAGAATAAGAGAAAATCTTCGAGAGGTAAAATCAGATTTCATGAATTTAAATTTAGATTTTCCAGTTATTCCCTGGGATACAAAGCTACATCCAGATGTAACTGGAAAAAAAACGCCTTAGACTTGTCATGAAAGCTTCATATCCCCCCCCCCCCCCAGCTACTTAGAATTTCTGAGATATTTCTTCAGTTGTATATGATATCTTAGATGATTGCCCTTTATTGCTAGCCCTTCAATCTGTAGCGTTTTATACAGCGGCTTACAATACCGGCCGTATAAAAAGAAGAATTTGATGACATATTATTGTTCGTAGAAAGAGGAATTAAGAAATATTACAGAGAATTTTCATAATGTGTAATAATATTTCTTGGTGAAGTCCTCCCCCCTTCAGGGATATGTTTTTGGCAACCTGGAGCTTATCTGTGAGCCAGATGGGTGGAAAAAGGAATTTATTGTTTGAATATTTATATATTTAGGAAACAATTTAAATTGACCTTACATGAGGAGAATGTCCGTAAATGTTGTTTTACAGTTAAATGTTGTATGAAGATATAGTTTTTCGCAGCAACCCATTCTAGGCCTTTCAAATTAATATAAATTCTAGTGTCTAAAAAGCCTGCAGCGTACAAAATGATGACAAACTTGCAGCAGAAGCAGTGATTGAAAAATTGATAAATCACTTATGGTACTTAGGGGATGAACTAGTAGCTTTGTCTTTATTGGATGAAGGAATTAACTTTGAAGATATGAAAAGACTACTTCAAAAAATGCCTTGCTTAATAGGAAGACGTGTCTGATGACTGTATAAAAAATTTCAGATAACAGTAGATAATTTGGAATACTTTCTTAGTAAAGATATTACTCTTTATAGAATCAATTACAAGTCAATAAAACTGTTTGATAAGTTACAAACACCAAAAGATGTTTTCCTATTAGATCCTGATCCATGGCAAAATGAAGGAAGCTATTTAAAGGGAAGATATATCGTTAAAATGCTGAAAGTTGTGAATGATACAACTGAAAGAGAGATCGAAGACTTTCACAATCAATTTACCAAATATGAGTCACAAAAGCAATTTAGTATTTTACAGACAGTTCAAGACTATCGGGAAAAAAATGCACACGATTGAGGTACATTGAGAAAAGCGGACGATTAAAGTAAAGTTTCTAAAGCACTATTTCATTCATATTCAATGTAAAATCTTTAGACGATACGAAGTAATTAAAAAGATTAATTTTAGTGATACCTCGCTGTAAAAATATTTTGCAAACATAGGTGGAACGATGTACGGGGTCTGAAGTAAAAACTCGAAGATTTGAGGGAAAATTATCAAAAGTGTTAAAGTTCAACGTCCTAGGGGCACGTGTTATTATTGACCGATCGAGTTCGAATTTTGCACCGATTACTTTTATTATAATGTCACAAAACTAGGGGGCGTCACTTGTTGAATTCCGAAAAAAAAAATCCCATATAAATAAGGACCACCCTAATATATATATATATATATATATATATATATATATATATATATATATATATATATATATATATATATATATATATATATATATATATATATATATATATATATATATATATATATATATATATAAACACACGCAGAGTGTCCACCCAATTGGTGGACCAATAGCTAATTTCTAAACCAGTAGAGATAAGCGTACTGTTCTAATCGAAAAAAAAAACCTTTAAATTCCGTAAAAGCATATTGAAAAGGATTTTTTTTTTTTTTTTTTTTTTTTTTTTTGACTACTTAAAGAATTTGTATTTTCCAGTACAAACTTTTAATAAAATATGCATACTGTAAAAGACCTATAAAGCTATGATTGCTAATCAACACCAAAAACCATTCTACGGATTTATTTATACTTCGACTACTATTAGTAAATAAATTCAAACATGTACTCGTGAAGACGAATGCGACGTACATCAAGTTTTTAAGTCTTGAAATAAATGCACGAGGAATTTTTACATTAGAAATATAGAGTTAATTCAATTAGTAAAGTAATTCCATTCTCATTTCATTTGCCAAAGTGCTGCTTAAGTAATTAAAAAAGCAATTATGCAGTAACACTCAATGGACTTAGCGATTGCGAGAGAGAGCTAATCTTGTATTCCTAATGAAGAAAGTGAAAAGTTTTTATGTGAGTAAATCGTTTTATTGCTTCTCCACTTTCAGTGTCAATATACTTTTGTAGTTTCTTTAAACTGAAATCTTTGGAATTAAAGACAGTTTTAATCCCTTTGTGTAAAAGTGTGCAGTTAAGCAAATTTCAAACTCTAGAGAGTTAAACTAAAGTTGGAAACATTTGCTTAGGTAGTTTTACTGCGGAAAGAATTACGTGCTCCAAGCATTCATTTTATCATTTGAATAAATATAGGAAAAACGAGAAAGAAAAAAATTCAAAATATATTTAAAAATATAAATCAATATAAAATATCCGGAATAAAATAAAAATGTACATTTTTATACTATTTAAATGCTGAACATTTCAAGAGACCTTCCAACTGTCTTAATTACGATTCTCAAGCAAATAATTTGCCTAGAACTCGTTGCGTGTTTATTACTCTGAATTTGTATTTACATTGTAAAATTTTTCATCATTTGACTTGAGTTTCAATTTAGTTGAAGTAGTTTATGTATCCGTTGAATCTGCTTAACTTTTCCGCTCACAAATGTAGTGTGTGTTCGTTAAATTTTGGTTTAAACTTTGAGTTGTACGTCCATTGATAATTTGTAAGAGTTTCAGAAATATCTTGAGGCAGATACTTCCAGAAAAATGATACATGTTTTTTCTAGGTGTAAAAATAGGGATAAAAGTTTCTCAGAAATTCGTTGAAAATTCCTTTTCAAAAAACTTGTTTATCAGTGTTCTTGAATTTCGAACATTCTGCTTTTATCCATTGATGAGAAGTAGAAGAAAATATATTATTTGACTGCTGTTTTTTTTTCATCCAAAACATTTGTATAAGAAACATTTTGGCGATTTCTGTTGATGTTTTTCTTCTACGTTTGTGTGTTTAAGTAATGGAAAACTTTTAATATACATGATAATCGGAAAAAAAACTCTAAAAGCACAATAAAAGAAAAAACAAAACAAAATAAAATTAACGGGTTAATAGGGGTCCAAAGCGGGTAAGTTAACGAAGATGGATCAAAAATTAGTTTATGGGTTCTTTCGAAAATAATTTTGCTTTTATTTTCCAGCAGGGATCATAAACTTTAAAATATAATGATTCTTGCATTATTTCATACCTAATATTTATTTATTATCAAATATTACAAACACTTGAAAAACCCGTTTTGCCCTACCAGGAGATCTAAAGTGGATAAGCTTAACTAATTGTGATTTGGTACATTTGTCAGTTAAATATGAAGTAATTAATGATTGAATCAACTGTCTAGCTAACTGCCATTATAAAATTAAAAAAAAAATACTTTAGATTTTCAATTTAAACTAGAAAAATATAAGTCAGCACATTTGTTTATAAAACTTAAAGAAATAATTGATTAAATCAATAGACTAGCTAACTGACATCATAAAAATAACTTTTTTTTAAAGTTATATTTATACTATTTAAATAGAAAATCTGAGTCAGTACATATGCCAAAAAATATGAAGAAATGATGCTTTGCCCGAAAGCATGTTTTTGATTTCAATAATTATAATCTTTAATAATAAAAAATAAATAACTAAAAAACAGAAGGACCATCGTAGATTTTTGGTGGATGGTGTGAGAATAACGTAATATTTTTGACATATTAAAAAGTAAGCTTGTCACCGACTAATCATAAGTTGGAAACCTTCAGTTTTTTTTTTTTTTTTTTTTTTTAAGTCTGGTTATTCCATGCTGCTTCTCCGCTGCTTCGCTGGGTCTGATTAAACTCTGGGGTATTCGGGTAAAGACGACATACGTTTAAAACGCTGCTTGCACACCATGCTGCGGAATACGAATGCCTACCAGCTTTGGGCCACCCTCCCCTACATATGTTTTAATTTAGTAGAGAAATATATATCCTAAATTTGAGACAACACATATTCGATAGATATGGTATCATATGCATTAACATGAACAAATGACCATTCCAACTTCAATCTCTGCAATGGCGTAGGCCTCCTTTTGTCTTTGAATGGTACACTTAATCCACTTGAAAAACCTTCGGCGACTAAGTGACTTTTTTTTCTTTTTTGTCTTCAGACAATGCTTGCAGGATAAAATTGCTCTCAGTAATTGTATGTCTTGATTTTTTGGCCGAATTTGCAAAGACAGATCTAAAAATTTGTGTACACGCAAAGCAAACTTGAAGGTCAATAATGTTGATTCCCTAAATTTGAGCGACTTATGTATAGTGGTTTCCCAGAGATTGCATTTCTTGATTAAATCATTTATTAATAGTGCCCCTGTAATAATTAACTTGTAATGCGTAAGCATTAAAATTAAATTACATACACGGGCTTAGGCTCATGAGAAACATCTAGTCCATGTCAAAGAAAAGTGTACTTGAAGGATACAAGTTATACGCGGGAAGATATGTACTTAAATAAAATTTAAAAATATTATAACAGAAAATGTTGGCAGCCAGCATCTAATTAGCTAATAATATATACTTCAGTGGGAAGTTATATTATTAGCTAATAATATAATATAGCTAATAATATAACTTCCCACGTATATAGTTCAGTGCAAATTTTTCTTTCTTTTTTGCATTTTCATCATCTACTATATTTTAATTTTATTGTTCAAGTTTCTTATTTGGTTTCTGCCGAGAATAAGGAATGGAAGAAAATGTTAAATTGTAACTCTCCCTATCGTTAGTATGAAATCCAAAACGCTTTTCTTCAAATTTTTTAAAATCTAATTTCTGCAGATACTGCGTTTTACCTTCCCACGGCAGTATAACGCTTAATCATCTCAGATAATAAATCTGACATCGTTTTATCAAAAACGAAGATGTATTAGAGTTGGTCAGAGGTTTTACGGGATGTTTGAAATATTTTCAGCGGAATAGGACTGTTTCAAATCATTTGAAGTTGAACCCTACTGATATATTTTTTCAAAAATGATTTGGGTAGAGTATTTTAGTTACGATCCAACTGTTTTTGTGACGGGTTTTCGACAAAAAAGAAAAGAAAAAGATCAATTGACAAAGGCAATGCTCGGATAAAGGAATACTAAAAAAAACTTACTCAAAATATAAATATATTTGGCGGTAAAATATCTCAGTGCACATTAATAACTTCAAAAAAAAAAAAAAAAAACAATAAGCAATCATTTGTTCCAATTACAGAGTAAATATTAACCCGTGCCTGGTGTGAGTTAAGGAGGTATAAATTTTGAGGCAAAAAAGTAAATCCTTAAAAAGTTATGTATGTAATTTATTTTCGCTTATGTCATATTTTTTCTCGATGTTGCGTTTATTTCGAAGTATTTTACTTGATTAATAGCTCAATTTATTTTTACTCATTTTCTGTTTAAATAATGTTGGTAAAAAACATGAATTTATTTGTGTTTTGTTTTCTTTAATATTGTTTAGAATGAGATAAAATATGTTTTTTTGTCCATGTTTCACTGTTCTCAAAGCATAAAGTTATATTTTATTTCCAATGTAGCTCCAGTTAGTTACGAATTCTCCTAACATCAAATTCTAACATCTTACATTAATCCAAAATGCCAACCGATTCTTAATGCAAAGATTTCTTGCAATCGGTTATTTTATCTTTCTTACACTGAACTATATCATTCAATATGGAGATTCATTTTACGCTATGTACGATTTTTTTTAATGGTTTATCGTTTTCCTTTTTTTAATGATCGTGATTGGGTTTTTAAATGCATTGTATACAAATATATGTCTTCATTAATTCACATATTCTACTAAAATAGTTTTTTTTTCCTTTTAGATTAAAAAAAATAGATACATGAAAAATGAGATTTTCTACAAAAAAAGAAAATTGAGTAAACTTTTTCTGTAATAATATGGATAGGTATATTTCGAGGTCGAATTTCGAGGGGTGCATTGTAGACTTGCCTCAACGTGGTGCACCCTGGGCAACGGTTTAACCGGCAGAATGGTCTACAACTTTGGCAGGCACTCTAATTAGCAAAATGTAAGGTTTGTGAAAAAATAAAAAATAAAGTTAAGGTGAAGCTTATACTATATATATATATATATATTCAAAATTTCAAAAGAGGCAGGGATTAAAAAATAATAATTTATGTCTAAATCGGGTCTATATAAATATTTTTTTTTGTCATTCATGTCCTTTGAAAGTGTTCTATAAGAGTTCGTGAAACTTCTTTTTTTAATATTTCTTGCAAATTTCTTGAAGGGGGGGGGGACTACTTAATATTACACAGAGTTTTAAAAAAGATATTATAATTACGGATTCAAGATGGAAGACTGCAGAAATTAAATAATGATCTACTACGCAGAGAAATGTTTTTACTACATGGAAGCTAATTTAATTACAATCAGAGACAATATTAGTTTTTTACTGTAACTCTTTGTATTAAAAACATCGTATCAGTAAAACTTTGGAACAAGAGCACACTAAATGTTGTATACCAAATATTTGTTGTAAAACACGTGCAAAAACTTGTAGTTGACTATCATACTCTGCTTTCCTAAAACTCCGTTTGGGCGAGTCTAACATTATTCAAGAAAAATATCCTCCGCATCTATTGTTGCAAATTGTTTGGACAGTAAGTTTTTTTTTCTATTTTTATTTTTTTCATAGAATAAGTTTTAAAAAGCAACAAACAGTGGTCCATTCCGCAGAAAATCAGACATTTGTTTCCTGAACGTATCAATCTGTATTTTATTTTAATATATATATTATTTATAAAAATATATATTTAAAGAGTTTATAAAAAAATATTTTTGGCTTAAAAAATCACACATACATGTGCAATTTCTTAGACAAAGAAAATTTTTAATGCACGTTTTTAAATAAAACAGAAAGTTGTCACCTACAGAACAAAATGTATGTTTTTTCTGGAATGCCTTTAATATCTATTGCGCATTCACAAGAGATATTATGAGTTCACATTACACATAAGGGTACGCCAAATAAGGCTGTGGATAAAAATAATGTCTACTCCCCACTTTTCCACGTAGGATAAAAAGAAACCACTGGAACACGATTTATCACTAACAGAAAACCTAACTAATGATAAAGCATTATTAAGAAGCAGTTAGTTAGCAACAGGAAAAACTGCAGCAAGTTTTTACAAAAGAATAATTTCAAAATTGTTTGAGCAATAAGATTATTTTACAGAAAGTTTTGTTGGTACGCTATAGCTTACTACTATAAAAAAAAAGTTGTTAATCATTACAGAAAACCTCATTTATGTAGTTGACTAACTCAAAAAGAAAAATGTCGCTTTGTACCATCATTTCTCAACCCTAATGGGACACTGACCATTTAGAAAATGACTTTACAACAACCGTCATGAAAAATCTTAGTAGAGTAAATAGTAAGTTGCAGCAACTTATAGTGTTACTCAGCAGTTCCTGTACAAAGTGACGGTGCAGTGATGCCATCAGAATGACACAAAGTCACTAGTCTGAAATTATTTGTTGCAGCTAAGTCACAGTCATATCACAAATATCACAGCGTGCACGTGCACTGTTAAAACATTGTCTGAAATTTTACGGTAAAAGTTACTGGTAGTACTTTTACCGTAGAACCGTTTTACAGTAGAAAAAACGAGAGGCTGTGGCTACTTGTACTGAGTAAAAAGAACGAGACGCTCGCAATCGGATCCGAACCCTGCGCCTTCGTGATTCGAGCGCGCTTCGCTATCCATCAAACAAGTGGGTCACGGAAGATGAACATAGATAGATAAATTGATGCCTCGCACTATTAGTCACGTGGTGTACTAATTGGCGCTGCTGTCTTATACTTTTTTCCGTACATTTTACGGTAAAATTTTCCTGTACTGCAAACACTCCGTTTTACCTCAATACTTACCTGAAAATTTTTTCTAAATTTTTAACAGTGTGGCTTCTGTGTAAACATAGTTCTGTCATTTCTTGACTGACAGTTGTGATTTTCTGTCCAGTTACAAGCGTCACAGTTATCTCCGGTGCGACATCATACTTCTGTTACTCTGTTACTAACTATCGTGACTCGTAGATCATTCTTAAAAGGCACCTCGTGGCTTTTGTACAAAATTATAGTTCTGTCTCTTTGTGACTGACCATTGTGATTCGTGAGTCCAATCACAAATGTCACAGCGTGACTCCAGTGCGGCATCGTAACTCTATCACTATGTGACTGACCATTGGGACTCGAAGTTCAGTTACAAATGTTACTACATGGCTCCTGTGTGACTTCATATTTCTGTCGCACTGTAAGTGATCGTTCTGACTCGCCTTGACGTCCTTGCAATTTAGCCGTGTGAAATGGGGCGCTATCAAAATATCAAACACTAATTTCATCTTGCCCTCGAGTCTTGATAAAAGTGCTTGGTTAAGTTTATTCATGCAACATCATACACTGGTTACTTTAATCGTTAACTCAAAATAGTAAATGAACGTCATACATTTCACATTTCTTGATAAAATACATTTTTTTTTACTTACGAACGCTAATTTAGCACCAAAGTAAGTTATTTCTTTCTTATCCTACGTAGTTTATATTAGCTATTTTGGCCACTTGTTAGCTGGCTCGGCATCATTCCGTGGGAACATATGATTGATCCTTGAAGATTTTTATGTATCAGCGTTCATTACTTATTTTTTTACAAACAATAACTATATTAATACCGGGTAATCCGAAAGTCAGGACCAATTTTAAAAATGAATAATTCTAAAACGAATAAAGATAAAAAGATTCGGTACCAAACGGGGTGGAAAAGAAGCCGGGTTTTGTCTGGCAACGAACCAAAAATAGTTCTGTTGGCTGCCAACAGATGGTGCAGCCGTCTGAAATTCTAGAGCCATGCTAAACAACAAACAATATAAAACTGATCAACGGCAACAGGTAATGGTAGTCGAAGCTTATATGCATCGAAATGCTGCTCATGATTAAGAAAGCCCGTTTAGTTAAACTGTATTATTATGGAGAGAAAAAAATGCTATAGCGCCATCTGTCGGTCGACAACATTACTATTTTTGTTTCGTTATCACACAACACCCGGCTTGTTTTCGATTTAGTTTTTGAATTATTCATTTTTAAAGTTGGTACTGACATTTTTATCACCCTGTGTATATTTAAATATAACGAAACAAAAATAAATAAACTTAATTTAATGCAAAAAAAAGCAAAAAAAAAGGACTTATTTTAATTGTTGACTGATTTTCTTTTTTTTTTTTTTTCACGTAAAAAAAAAAAAAAAAAGTTTTCGAACTTTTGAACTTTTTAACAATTTGATTGTAGAACACTTTGGACAAGAAGAAGATAGTTTTAAATTTTCAGAATCTTTTTAACGCCTTATATGTGTCTTTTTTGAGTTATTGATTAAAATAAAATGAAAAAAGATTTTTTTTTTGTTTTTGACATATGTTTTAGCAATAATTTTATTGCAGTTTTGAAACATTATTTGTAATTAAATTCTGAAACTTTCTTTTTTATCTTTTCAAATTTCTGTCTTTTAATAGTTGAAAACTTCATAATTCAGAAAAGTTATGAGAGGTATCAAAGTACAATACTTTTTACTAGTACTAATACCGTACTAAAAAAACAATAATAAATCAGAACCATTTAAAAAATGTTCCATAGTACATAAAACAATCCTGAAAACTCATGCATTACTTCTTACTTAAATTATTCGAAGAATTAAAATATGTGATGCATTTACTTAAAAAAAAAGAAGGAAAAACGATTTTCAATGAGTAGTATAAAGTAGCACGTTTTTTCAATCTTTTGTCAAGCTTACTAAAACGTCATTAAATAATGCTCGTCAGAATAAAAGAACCAATAAAATGCGAAAAGAATTAATCATTTTCAAAAGGCAAGGGTAAGAGAAACTCGCCCGACCTATTGCTCGCCACTTAAAGCAATGCTTAGTGTTACTCGCTATCTACCAATTACAAATAAAATAGAACTACCGTCATATTATATCAACATGATATCCCCGAACCCAAGGTTGTTTTGCTATAAAAGCAATGTAACATTTAAATAGCGATACGTCAGCCACAAAGCGAATGACCTTAAAGTCAAACATGGACAACACGACATCGCAAAACCCTTTCCTTGTCACACAAAGCAATAGATCACCATGACTCGCTCTCAACCACCCACAAAGGCAATAAAATGTGGAATAATGAGTCAAGACGAAGCTTAAATGAATAAGCAATTCTGAACTGTTCAAAAAAGAAAAAGAAATCAATTGGAATTTTCAAATTGATCTTGTCTACATGATATCGGCTACTTACTTTTTAATGCAAACCGCGTTTCATAATACATATTTAAAAAAAAAATATTTAAAATTGAACTTGCAAATAATCACCTAAATTATCTCCGGTGTATGCTTAAATAAAATTTGTCAAAGACAGATGTAGTTAAGTGTACAAAGTCGGAGTTTGCACATTTTAAAAATCTTCTTTGTAAAAGTACAAATCAATATATGTATTTTGATGGGTGGTTTATTTAGCATATGAAAACTTAGTCAGTTTGAAATAAGCTCACCTTAGTACGTATGTTAGCGCGGTAGTCAGTGTAACTTAATAACGTATTCCACATTAATAGTTTGCATTACGAATTCAAGACAATCTTCAATGATATTAACACGCCAAGAGACATATATATGTCTAAATATATTCAAATTAGACATTGGGTATATATGCCAACGTAGTAATCAATATACCTAATAACAATGTCTTGCGTGCAGAGTTGTTCGGAATTTCCGTGTCCGATTCCAAAGACCATTAGGAATGCCTTAATTGATTGCAAATCAATCTCTCATGCAAATGAGTAAAATGTTTTAAGGACTCAACATTTATTTTATAAAATAAATTAAATAATGTTTTCCACATCTCGTTTTTTTAATGTTCTACTGGACATTGTTACGTGAGATATAGAAGTCTAGTTTTTATTACATCACTGCCATCGTATCAGCTCTGTGATATTTTTACTATATCATGACAAATCTATAAAGCTGCAAAGTCTTTAAAAGGGAAACTTAAAATCGGAGGCAGCTAGGACGTATAGCAATGATCAGAAAGATTGAAACAAGATGAAAGTTCAACATTATTTGCTACGAGCATATTGGACGTATTTGAAATGTGTACAACAGAGAAACTGTTGAAGAGTTTCTGTGAAGAACACAATAAGTTATCAACAGGTTGCAGCAGTTTCCAAATGTGAATGCATGGCAACATCTTTAAACTTTCACAAAGAGAGTCACCAAAAAGTTATTTGTTAAAGCGACGTTGTAGTAAAATCACTGGAAACATGTCACAAATGTATGAGTGGGAATCCCGTGAGACGTCGCTATTCTGCCACATTGTGAACTGTGACCACTGTTACTCCGAACAACGATAATGCAACTTCGCTGTAAGATGCTATCATGGATATTAAACTAATGCTAGACTTTGTAAGGAAATAAATTTAAAGACAAGAATTTTCAATTCTATCGGCGAAGCTCACAAGAAGATTACTACAATCAGAATGTGACAAACTTCAGTACCACATCAAGATTCATCGATTTATATCAGTAAGTGACCATTGCCAAAGGCTACAGAAAATGTTGGATTCTAAAATGTGTATTAAATGAAAGCTCTCTTACAGCTGCCAGTCCCATAAAGCAAGGAATTAAGATAATCCGAAGTTCCTTACAACTTCCCAAAACCTACTAGCTACTCTCCAGAATGCAAATCGCTCCGAAACCAAATAGAAGGTATAGAATGTAAGTGGGTTACATCGATATAAAAAAAAAAAACCTATGGTGAAGATGATGAAGCTACCTGGTTTTGACAAGTTATTAGTTGATTACATTAAAAATTTGTAACTTTCCGTTTTCAGTTGTCATTTTTTATCTTAATAAAAGCGTGTTTACTTGGTTAGAAAAAAAAAGGGGAAGAGAGGAGGGTGCAAAGTACTACGCTGATGTTAGTATTTTAGCATTTGTTCAATATAAAATAAATAGTCAAGTTATTTTTCATTAATGTTGCTTTATCTAGTTTTATCTGGTCTACCACTAGAGGCAAGCTTAGTTAAAACCTGTACCACCTTTCTTTTCACGAGTCATTGACAGCTTTTTTCACGGTAGCATATACAGCGCAGTTAGTTATCCTGCAGATTTTCTTCCCTGAAAATGTTCTTATTATCAACACTGCAATTTTGAGATGCATTTTATTTCTTTTTGGCATTAAAAAATGTCATTGGTAAGAGAAATTATTTGAGACTTTTTAAAAGTATATTCTGAACTGCACACGAATCTGTTAAGGTACCTATTTAAAATTATAACAGTTATCATCAATTTATACACAACCCAGAGAACCAGTGCGATTAGTATAAAATCAAAACTTGGGACACTTCTTGCGTACATTAACAGATTGCTTCAAATTTATGAAAACTATGTGGTTATATTCGAAATCGAAACTACAAGTTCTAATCTTCAAAAAATATGAATTTGAAAGCCGTAACCAAACACTGTTTATTTTTCATGCTAGTATGCAATCACATTCTTAGAAAAACTCTTACAGAGTATTTACGTACACATTTTCCATGTTCAGTTTAAACACAACTTTACTTTGTGAGATTGGATTCAAAATTTGGTTCTAAGGACAACTTAAATAGTCCACTGCATGTATAATCATTTTCAATGCTAACTATCTTACTTCGAAAATCAATTTAAAGCAACTTCGGTGCAAATAGAACAGAAATAAAAGCTCAATGTTTGAAAGAATCATGGCAAAAATAGCATATTTTTTTAAACAATATATGAAGATCCTTCGAACTGAAAAAAAAACTATAAAAAGAACTCTCTGCAACCATCAGTTTATACTTTACTCCGAAAAGGTTTAGAAAATAACTCTGAAATATTAAACGGTAAAATATTTTTTTCAGTTAAGACAGCTCCTTAACATGAAAAACATCTTGTTGTCTCATTCTAGAAATATTCAGCATTAAAAGCAAGCTCCCTTAATAGCGTAGAAGCTCATTTAGTTTTAAGTTAATACACGTGAAACAATTATTGCTGGAATAAACGAGAAAAAAACAAGCATATTTGATTGGAGAATAAGGGAGGATGCATCAAAATAATCGATACAAGTGGTAAATTATTAGAAGTTATACAAAATATATGCAGGTTATCGTAACGTTTTCTAAAGCAACAAGATTTTTTTTTTCATTTTAAACCTTTATCCAACTATTTTTTGTCATCGAAAGAAAAACAAAATAAGAGTTTTTTCAAAGAGACTTCGCGGACGAAGAAAATGCAGAAATCTCTTCTCCTGTCAGCAGACACATCAGAAAGAGAAATAGTTCCATTAGTTCTAAGCCGATGCCGCCAGGACGGACGAGAGAAGAGAAATCATAAGTTTTCCAACAATTTCAGATATTTCTTTTTTCCTTTTCCAGACATTGAGGAAAATACACAACTCGAATAGATATCATATATCCTTTCTTTTATTAAAAGAGCCTGACTGAAGAAGTATGTTTATTTTCAATGATAAACGGGCTTTGTATTAAAATAATTAACCATAAAAGTAAAATTAACTGCAATAAAATTAAAATTAATTAATTCGCTCAAAGCATTTTACAACCACGTTTTAATTACTAAACATGAAAAGAAAAAAATCTACACGAGCGCCTTTTTGTAAATTACTACCCTTTATTTCTTTATTTTGAGCAACATTTCTTTCTGAAGCAGCAGTTTTTTTTTTTTTTTTTTAATCTCTTTCCCATAATTAAGTTGCAAATTAAGTGTATTTAAGATAAAATAATTGAATTACAGAAAGCATTACATTTTTGCTTCGAGTTTGTGCATAAAATTCGGTTAAGTGGATTTTTTTGAGAACCTGTTCCTGAATCGATTTTTTACGATTGCTCTCTTAGTAGCGAAGAATCAAAATTGAGATTTTTTTTTTTTTGTAAATGCAAACGAAACTAGGAAGCAAGAATTTGACCTTTAGTACAGTGTGCTCAAAAAATCATTGACTTACTTTAAAAATAATATAGAAAATAAGCAAAATGTCGCATGAATTGCTTTTTGGATAACACTTACGCGTATAACACTTCACAGGTTCAAGAACTTTTTATGATATTATAAAAAATTATGAAAATGAAAAAAGATTAAGGAGAAAAAAAAACGCGTAAATATATGTAACTCCTGTGACGGCTGTAAAGTTACAGGAGTTACATATAAAGTAAAGAAGTTCAATAAAATGATAAAAAAACTTATCATAATGTTTGATTTTCTTACAATGACCGTACAGAAGTTACACATCATTAAGTTTTTTCCTTTTTTTTCTTATTTTCGTCGCCAATTTTTATTTATCGTTTTGTTGTGTGTGCGTGTTTTTTTCTAAAATCATAAAAAATTCTTGAACTTGTAAAGTATTAAACGTAATTCAGACATCGTCTGCGCGTTACGTCCGCAACGGTTTTTTCTCCCTAAAATCAGTTTTAGATCACGCTCGCCACGATAAGCGGACAGACGTACGTTTTCCGAAGGAGGAGAAGCATTCATTTATTGCAGACGCTCGTAAAGCACATGGCAGTACTCATCCAATATAAAGACAGCGCGCTCATCCTGTGGCGGCCAATGAAATCTGACTCACAACTGGACGAGTGTCAAATATCTAGCTTCTCGTCGCGTTGACGGGTCCGTATAAAACGGGTTGTTGCCATGGTCAAAGCCGACCGAAACTGGTTTTAGGGGGGGGGGATCTTTGTTGACTTGACGTGCGGGCGATATCTGAATCAAGGCCGATTCGCATGTAGATACGACAGTTTGCTGTTTTTCTGTGAATTTTTAAAATGTGTACAGAATTTTTCTGACCTCCTGTATTCTCTCTACACACCAACTTTTCTGAAGTTTGATCCATTCTGAATATTTACTTGCTTGTATATATATTATTGATACTTTAATTTATCGTCTGCAGTGCATTAAATTTTATTATTAATCAATTTCTTATCGTAACCAACGGTTTATAGTTTTTTGCGTTACGTAATTTTATTATCAAATGCGGTATTTTTTTTTTTTTTTTTGTAGTGGCCACGATAAAAGAAATTGGATCTATAGTTGAAATGTTTTGATGGAATGTGAATGTTATTCTTCCTGCCCGTTATTGATGAAAAATAATCTTTGATTTTTTTCGTGAATATGAAATTAAGTCTTGAAGAAACAATATATATTTGGTACCTATTTGAGTCAAAGCAATTATTTTTTAAACTTACGTCAGAACAAAAAATAATGTTTAAAAAAGCGGAAAATATAGTTAAATATTTTCTTTAGAATTTTTAAGATACTGCTGTATGTCGAAATTGGCTCATTTTTTTAGTGTTTATCCTCTTTTTTTTTCAGAAATTCATAGACAGAATTAGTTGATGCCATGTAATTAGTCTGTGGTCTCTTGGTTACTGCGATCCCTCCATCTAATGCATAATGATGCATTAAGCCTACTATAGACAGATGCAATACTATAATCTTTAATAGGGATTTTTTTAATGAGTAAATAAATCAAAACCTTTGTGTAATAAAGTAACATTTGTAAACAACATTGATAAAGCACAAATTAGCAACGAATTGTAAGCATGTGTCTCTGGGTTTCACCCTTTCTTCAATGCAAATATTTGTGAGCTTTTGAATGTAAAATCATCCGAAAAGAGCGCATGAATTTGCATCTAAATTATCATCCATTCAGTTATTGTCATTCATTCTGTGTCATCCATCTATTCATTGTCATTCATTTATTCATTCTCATCCGTCCCTTACTTGTCATCCATTCTCGGATGACTTCACATCCAAAATCTCACACACTTTTGCATTAAAAAGGGGGTTCCTTGAAACTCCGAAACACATGCCAGAAATAAGTTGTTAATTTGTGCTTTATCAGCATTGCTTCATTTGATTGCAACATTTGTCCATATTCCAAGACCTATGCATCCTGTTTCACTAAGTTTCCGCCATTTAGCCAATTTGACACAGATAATACTTCCTAAAAAAGTTGAATTTTCTTTTAAAAACTTTCGATTTCTGCTTCTAATACCAGCTTAGATGTTCACTTAGAGAATATCACCCAGCATTTTCAAAGTCACGTATGAAACTTCCGGACAACTATTCCGCTGATGATGTATGTAAGCGAAGAGAGCAAGATTTTCAGGATGATCAGAGTTCCCGCTAAGATTACTAATGCAGGATTAGGTGCAGAGCGGAAGCTTTCAAAGAAATAAGTGCAAGCTTTATACCAGAAATTATTAATGGTACTTTGTATCATGTTGCTTCTGCCATCGGATTATAGCTTACAAAGGATTTATGAAAAAATAATGTGGTTAACACATTAATATTGTAAAGAAAACATTCTCGTAATATGTCTATAGTTAAAGGTTTTTAATATACTGTTAATACTTTTTTCGGTATGATTGTAAAGAAGTAATTATATATTATTCCGGTAGAGATAAAAACATTAGAATGTGTCATCAGTAACTTTTTTTCTTGATCAGTAAATTTCTATTTTTACTGTTCCTCAAGTTTCTAAACCAGTTTGTAAATTTACTTAAAGGGCATGTACTTATTTCGGCAACAGTTTTCTCCACCCTCAAAACTTAAGAGTGCTCTTAAATCTCTTCCAATTCTGCCTATGTTAGTTTTTTAATGAATAACGTTTAGAGTAATTGATATCTTTCGCCCCATACTTCCACAATGTATCACTTACTACAATGTTTTTACACAATCACTGAAACACAGGTACGTAAAATGTAGCATAAATACTTCACTTCAAACGCTTTTCAATCTATTGTTTTTCTTTTTTTCTTTCTGAAATATATTAGTTTTAATGACACCATTTGTTACAAAAACCCTACAGCACTACTTCAAGCAGAAAGTTTTTGTTTCAGGTAAATTTGCTTTAGTATATAAATGAGTAGGTTAAATATATAGTAAATACATTTCACGCGTCAGTGTAAAAAGGAGTTTGTGTATGAGGGGGATGAGGGTTCACTTTTAAAATTCCTGTATAAAACATAAATATTACACACACACGAAAAGACAAAAAACATATTGCCTTTCAGGAGCGCACAAAAGATGTCCACTAACCGAAAGTACCGCTCAGGTGAGAATGTCGTGCAAATCCTATTCCTTGCTGCTGATAGAACCAGGATCCAGAAATGTCTACTAGGGAGAACATCAAACTTTCGTAACAATCCTTACTTTTACTGCCGTGTGCAGGTAAACGGCAGTATCTGTAGAAATGAGTTTCGAGATATTTGAAGAAATTTGTGGTGAATTCAATACTAACAATAGGAAAATGTTTAAATTAGACGTTTTTTTCACGTCTTTTTTTCAGCGGAAAGCAAATAAGCGAGCTTGTACCATAAAGATAACGTATAATAGCTGACAAAAATGCAAGAATATGAAAACTGAAAAATTGGCAGCTACTGTCCTTTATCTGCACACGGCAGTGTATTTGACTCGTATGTTCGGTAAAACCATAGTAAATGTAGAATGAAAGTGGTCTTAATCATTTTTAAAAAATGTTAAAAATAGTTCCTGCAACGTTTCATAAAAGTGGTGATTGCAAATTAAAGAAAGTATTTATGTTTACACACAATTCCTTCTATTAAAATAAAAATTTATCCAGTCAGTTTTTGCAGATGCTTTTATTCCACCTTCAATTACTCAAATCTATATTTTCAGTAATTGATAGAGTTCTCTGACCTATTTTATACTAACCACGACAAAGCTTGCTGTTTTTGCAGTTTATGCATCATTTCTGAGTGGAATCTGACCAATCTTATTCTATCCACAGCAACCCTTATTGTTGTGGCAGCCTGTGCGTAATTTCTTAATGCAACTTTCGTTTTCCACTAGAAACTATTTGAAAAATACTTTCAGGATCCCATTCATTATTTTCTCATGCAGGAAATCTTTCTTTTACTTCATGCACACAGTAAATATTACTTGTAGCACAAATTAATGATGCCCATAAGCAAAGTAAGTACCAGTACAATAAAAATCTATCAGAAATTTCGATTTTCTGTTCAGTACAAATTGTTTCATTTTTTTTTTCTTTTTTAAACTGAAGAATTTTGAACACCAAGCACAAAAAACCTAATAAATCAGTTTAGACACCGGATGAAAAATCTTATTTCACTGCAAATCACAAAGTCATGATGAAGTGCAGTCACCAGAGCTTTGAAACGTGACCTGAATGAAATGTGAAATTGAATCCCAATGCAGCATCATGATAGGTAAGGACATCAAAGATGCTAAAAACGTAATATCATTTGACACCGAAGCGCTTCTGCGAAAAGTCCACTCTAATGATAGCTTTGCAAAAGTTCAAAGATTTCTATGCCTCAAATTTGTTGTAATTTTAGCAAATAAAGGTGTACAAATACTCCTTTTAATGTAGTACAGTAAAGCTGCAATGAGATGCATTTTTGTTTTGATTTAACAAATTCTATTTATCAAAAATCTGGAGTTTCTTTGTTTTTCGAAATTGTTAGTTCTGCACATTAAAAGGCATGTATTTTAAAGAAGTTTTTTTTTTTTTTTTGCCCATATTTGTAAACTATCAATATTTAGGAACCCATTTGTTTACCGAAGCTATGTGTAGAAAAACTGAAAAACGCTATTCTTAATTTTTGTCCCCTTTCTTTTATACAAACGTAATTTAGAAGAACAAAAGATCCCAGTTAAAAATGAACGAATAAAGTATTAATAGTTGCTGTTTGTTACTCGAAACATCAAGAAAATTGGTAGTTTGAATATTTCAATTGTGTGTTTTTCATACTATAACTCATTATACTTAAGTAAATCATCCAATGGGTGAAAATAATAATTAAAAAAAAACTATTTGCAATGCATGCTTTTTCTTACTGAATGATAATCATTATATCAGTGGGAAACAAAAATATCTGTACATTGAGCAGTAGAGAGGTAATAACGCTCAGAAACATTTTGTTTACCTTTATTCTGGTTTTAAGTGTTTGCATTATGAGATGAAATATTTCATTTAAATTCTAGAAACTTAAAATTATCAGCTCTTGCCAAAATGTACAGTTTTTTTCTAATATTTCCTATTTTGCAAGATTTAAACTCGTAATATACTCAAGTAACACAATTCACTAAACAATTATTCTGAAACTTCAAAGTAAATGCTTTATATAACCCTTTTTAATAAAAGTTGCATCATAGCGCTTAAGCATTATTCATTTTTAATACCAAGTCAGAGAAAAAAAAATATTAAGAATGGAACACGTCAATTTTATGATAATGCTGTAACTCACAATGAACAGTTGCCCAAAATTCTTTTCATTCCGTAAGAGAAACATTTATCATGTTATGTGATTTAAGGTTTAGTATACATTCAAGGGTTTTTGAATTGCTTGAATGCCCACGAAGAATGACAGGATAACAAGTTGCGCATCTTACGACATTTTTTCTTTCAGTGAATATGAGGTGAAAGATTCATAAATTTAACACATATCTGTGGCTGCACACATTTAAGTTTTTTCTTCAATATTTCAGCTAAATTTAGATATTAGTACAATAGAAAGTTTTGAGTGCATAGCCCAAAATGGTACTGTAAAAAGATGTCTAAAAATTTTAAAACTGCAAAATACCACTGTAAAATTTGTTAGATCAATTCATAAACAGCATTAACCACAATTATTATCCACTTAAAAACCGGAAAAATACTGTTTCAATTTTAGAAATTAGCTGTGCGCTATTGCTTTCATATTATTCTGTAAAAATCATTGCTATGTTTGTATTACGTTTTTTTTTTAATTGCATGACTAACCTATAAGAATAAAGCAGTCATTGTTATTTTATTTATTTATTAATTTTCATGAGAAATGTGCTTCTTTAAAATAAACAAAGAATTTGCTTAGCTTCAAAATGTAAGTGTCGAAACATATCTGACCACAGTGACTAATGGGTGATTCCACGGTCACGTGTGGGACGGTTTGGACTAAATGTTAATTATAATTTCATCTATACACAAATTAATAAGGGCTGGCACTTAAAAAAATCTTATTCCAGTGAAAGTACTTGACCGTATGATACGTTAAGTATTTTTTTTTTCTGATTTATTTCTTAATTGGTATTTTTAATGTAATTTACCTGTCACGTGCGGGACACACTTTCGGAGATCAGCTTCAAAGTTCTTGATTCTAGCAGTATATCCTTCGATTCTGTTGTTGAAAATTCGAATGTGATAATTTCGAAAAGATGCAAGTAGTGGACCATCACACAGGAAATTAGATATTTTGTCCCATTTGCGACAGCTCTATATTTTATGCCAAATTAAATATTTAAAAAATATTACAAGCAAAGAGTTTTTGTCTAAAAAACCACACATACACGTGTCATTTCTTAAGCAAAAAAAAAAGGCTTATCAAACGTTTTGAAACGAAATATACATGTCGAGTGTGGGACAAAATGTTTCCTTTTTTGTGGAATGGCCCTTGACCTTAATACTGAATCATTAAAAAAGTTATAATTCAGCTGCCTAAACTTATGGCTGATTTTTTTTTTTTTTTGAGCAATCACGATTGCTTATCGTTCTCATTTGACTGTTTTGATGTGCTTTGATTTTATTTTCTCACCGCCACCCTCCGCACCATCACCGTCAACCGGGTCCTCACGATGCTGCTCCTACAGCGAAAGCCGTCTCCAGGTTGCGTCTATGTCCTACACACACGCGCATACATACACAACTACACACACACACACGCACACACACACACACACACACACACACACACACATATATACACACAAACACACATATACACACAAACACACATATACACACAAACACATACACACACATACACCTGCAGACACACACACGCACGCACACACATATAGACACAAACACATACACCTACACACACATACACACACAAATACATACAGACACCGACACATGCACACACACACACATACAAACAAACAACTACCCACACATTCATGCCTGCACACAGACACAAACACATATGCCTACACACTCATACACATACTTCGCCCCACCATATACACACACATTCATACACACAACTACTCACACACTTGTGCCTGCATACAGGCACAAACACGCATGCCTACACACACATACACATACCCCTACACACAACACACATACCACCACACACAAACACACAAGCCTACATGCACACACTCGTGATTGCGAAAAACATAATTTGAATTCAAGATGTCAAAATTCAAATTAATGTTTCTTTTTTTAACCTGAAGACATATGAGATAGTGAGAAGCAAAGGGATGTAAGTGGCAAAATTGAAAATTTGGAGATAATCAGTACACATGGTAGGTGAAGCTCTCCTCTGTCTTGGGGCAAGAGATGATACTAGTAGCCCTGTTTGATGCTGCTATACAGCATGATTTAGAAAAAAATTTCAATGAAAGCCTACCTAGGATGTTATCTTTAAACGCGTTTTACTAAAAACTTGAAAATGTCCAAATTACATCCCTTTGCTTCTCACTGCCTCACATTATAAGTTCATGATATTGTACTTCTAGAAGTATGGAAAGGTGTTGTGCATTAATTTACACTAAAAAATTGTCACTGTACCTCAGAGATTGGTTTCACAATGAGTGCATTATTAATCAAAAATTTCCAATTGTAAGAACTGCTTGTTTTAGAGTGCAAATTCAATGCATTACAAATTCGGCACTAAAGTTATGACCTACACTAACGTTGTAATTATTTTTATAGGCGTTTTATAATTTAATAAAAAATTTCTGTGCAGTTTATTAGCTCATTTTCACACAAGTTTAGCATCTGGAGCATGTAATGTTAAATCTACACAAAACGGTGCAATTAATATTTTTATGCTACTGAATGGTGGAATAATACAACCAGATGAACAAGGCTTTAACGTTGGATATGAAGCTTTATAAATATGACATAAATGTTAATATAACGTGGAAAAAAAGTGCAGGTACACTGTATAGATGTTTTAATTTCAAAAAGCATGTATGAAAAGTCTAAGCTAACACAGAAATGTAACTTGATATAAAACATTTTAAGAATAAATAAAGAAATTAGCAGGAATCATAACAAAATTAACATAAATGTAAAATTAAAATAATATGCGTATCAGAGCAGCAAGAAACAGTTGCGGAATGCAACGTGGATTTTGGGACATTAGGTGCCTGTTTGTGCACCTTAACTACCCCACCAAACTTGAAAGTCGAACAATAGACGAACGAGTGAATATAAGATTAACATGCAAATCCTTTTTTTTTTTCCTATTTAAAAGAGCTGATGTGTACCTCACATGACTTCCTTTTATTCCAATTTAATGTGATTTTCCCATTATTGGTAATTTTATTGTGATTTAATAGTCTACTCTCTAAATATCACCAACAGTGGCTAAATTGAAACCAGATTTAAAATTTAAAAAAACGCCAAATTTGTCACCAAAGTGGCGGCAAAACTTGGCGACCAAAAGATTGACGATATATCGTCAAGTGTCCGCCAAATTGTAACACCACTTGAGTTTGCATCGAAATTAACAATGATTCCCCCCCCCCAAAAAAAAGGGCAAAAGACCCCTTAAAAACACCCGAATGCAACCAAAAGGAGAGGTGTACAACTAGACCCCACTAGGAGTCTACGCACTAAATTTCAACTTTCTAGGACTTACCGTTCTTGAGTAATGAGACAGACATACGCACATGCGCACATACGCACTTACATACGTATATACAGACGTTACGAGAAAACTCGTGGTGACTAACTCGGGAATCGTCAAAATGGATATTTTGCGTATCTATACGTTCTTAGGCACTTATCCACGTGTGGTCGAGTCGAAAAGAAAACTCAACATTCATTCGGGGGTGAGCAAAATAGAAATTAAGGTCGATTTTTGAGTGAAAATTTTTTCGCGATTACAATACTTCCTTTTTTGTAAAAGGAAGTAAAAACGACTTGAAAGTTATCAGATCTCTCTATATATTTTGCGTAGAATTTTCTCAACCAGAGTTGAGTTAGTGAGTTTAATCTCTTGTTTTAGATGTAATTTAAGC
This sequence comes from Uloborus diversus, assembly GCF_026930045.1. Classification (NCBI taxonomy): domain Eukaryota; kingdom Metazoa; phylum Arthropoda; class Arachnida; order Araneae; family Uloboridae; genus Uloborus; species Uloborus diversus. The sequence continues at coordinate 196,174,916 of NC_072731.1, read as the reverse complement.
GTTGACTCCCAACTTAGATGTGTTTGAGTAAAAGGGATTATTATGTAATTTTATATTTTAATATAAAGAACCAGCTTTGTTTAGGAAAAGTTTGTATTTTAAAATTAATGGGTTTTACTTATCACGGGTGTAGCATAGAAAGCGCAACCTTCTAGAAAGCTTCATTTCTTTATGCCGCATTTTTTCTAAACTGTTAAATGTGATATTTTTCTTTTTGGAGCGACACTAAACATTTTTATTCAGGGGTTATCCATTAATTACGTCATACCTTTTCTGAACATTTTTGATTCCCTTCTCCTCTTTGTCCAAAAGTGTCATACTAAACGAAAAAATCGATTCCCCATTTCTGAACGATCCCTTAACGGATTTTTTTCTTCGTGTTTTTCCCCCTCTCTTTTTTAAAACTAATGTATGATTTTCTTTTAAAAAGACAAACCTTTTGTCAGTAAGAATTCTGAAAACAATCGTCAGCATGTGCAAAAAAAGAAAATTAACGCTTCACGAAGCCGCTGAAATTAGCCGAAGCGTAGAATAAAGAACAGTAAGATGCTACATTGAGCTAAGACAGCCATCACAATTCGTTTTCTTATGTGTTAAAAAATCTTTTCTAACCAAAAAAAGCGATGATTGATTGTGATTACCTTTGTAATAGTTTCTTTTAAACATCGTTTCACGTTACTGAGTTTAGAACTTATTGTTGATTTTTTTTTTTTTTTTTTGCATTTGTGATAAAAAATCTGAATCAAAATAAAATAAGAAGTAATTGATGTTTAGAATATAGTTCGTATTTTCAGAAAAAAAAATTGGAATGAATCTTCATACTTAGAAAGTTGCAAGTTTCTATACATACGTTCTTCATAAGAACGCATTTTTTTTAACATTTATTAATCAGCAAGATCTTTATAGAAAGTCAACAATTTTAAATGATTTAACACAGATTTATACACTAATAATCTTCATTTATGATTAATTAATTAATGTATATATTGTATTGCTATTTTATTTTTTTTATTTAACCTTTTAAAATGTCCATCAATGATCCAGATGGAAAAGGAGTTTCTCCACGAAAAAAAGTTTAAAAGGCATCGCTCTAAACAGTGGAAGATGAAATTTTTGAAGAAAGGAAATCTAATATTTTGATCATGTTCCCGCGTGTTGGGCGTGTAGCATGAAGTTTTTTTTTTCTTTTTTAGTTTTTTTTTTTTCTTTTACTAAGGCTCTTAATGAACTAAACTTAACGCTCTGGGGTACATAATAGTCCAGTCATATTAGACATTAAAATCACAGAACACGATGTAGTTCTGATTTTTTAATATGTTGTTTGGGTCAGTTAGGGTATTGTAAGTCTAATATTGCATTTTTCAAAAACCTGAGCTCGCTGTGTAATTCGCGAAAAACTGAGAAATTTTCGGACTTTTTTTAGTTTTTCCTTTATAACTCCTAAACTATCCAACTTTTGATACTAAATTAAATACCAATTGAAAAGTACATTTTTCATTCTAGGTTTCCCGCAGCAGCTTTACGTTTGAAATAATGAACCTGGATAGTTTTATTTGCTTTTGCAAAAAGAATAAGTGAACTTTAATTTTTATTTATTCTTTGTTTCTCTGCTCGTCCATCTTAGGATATTTAAATTTCATTACAAATTTGTCTGATACCAAAATTATTCTCCATTCAAAATAAATCCCGGTAGTTAATTTTCCAGTTGAAAAATGAAATACGGCCGAAAATTCATCAATATTAAAGGCATAGATACGAATGCTTACGTTATTTGCATAGGGCTGTCAATTATTGACCTATTTAAGTTTTCTGTAACCGTCGTATTTTTCCAGCACGCATACGCATATAAACAGGCATTGGAGTCTTATAATATCATTCTCTGCCCCCCCCTTTTTTAGAATAGAATCTTCCATATTGTCTTGAAAAGTGTTTTGTCTCATTTCTTCAAAAACCGAATTTTCCGATTATTTGTTAGTTTTACGATTGTAGAAGAACTATTGAATCTATAGACTTTAGTTTTGGCTTAAAAGAAAGCCAATTAAATGTACTATAACAGTATATTCAGGTTTTTTCGATTAAAGTGGGGATTCATGTCCATATTTGGCGTGGAATTTTATCAAATCATATTTTTTTCATTTTTCGCCAAAAATGGCCAGTTTTGGAAGTACGATAGCTCCTAAACTATTTGTCGTACAGAAAGCAACTTGAGCTTAAATTGTTCAAACATTAATGCGCTTTAAAACTGGTATAAACGTTTAGTATCAAAAGTTAGATATTTAGGAGTTATAAAGGAAAAATTAAAAAAAAAAATGTCCGAAAATTTCGCAGTTTTTCGCGAATTACACAGCGAGCACAGGTTTTTAAAAACTGCAAACTTAGATTTACACTACCCTAACTGACCCAAACAACATGTCAAAAAATCAGAACTACATCGTGTTTTGCAATTTTAGCCTTTTTTTTTTTTTTTTTTTGCATAATATGGCTGGACCATAAGAAGACTCGTGAGAAATAATTATACTTTCCCAAGTCAATTTCGTCCCAATGCTAAAAGCGGAGGAGGGAAGGGAGAAAGGAAAGGGTAATGTTAAAGATTGAAATGCCGTAACATGTATCAATAGTGGTTCATGGGAGTTATAAACAAAACTAATATAAAATACCCGAAAATGCCTGATTTTGTATTTTGCATCACGCCAATGTTCGTGACTGGGAACATGGATGTTTGATAGCTTAAAGTAAATACATTTTTTATTTTTATTTATTTTTTTTTGTGTGTGGGGGGGGGGGTCATATTTGTCCATCAACGTTTGCATTTTGTTTTCAGTGGGGCTATTATAGCCCATTTGGCCTTTGCCAGACCTATTGCCCTCCCACACAAGGCATTTCAGTCTTTCATGGGACATCATTAAGACACTGATGCATGACACAAGTAGTTTTTAACACCCAGTTTCCACTACATGGACGCACCTGGGCTCTCTTTGATGCGAAACTGCACTAGGAGTTTAATTTTGCCTAGGGAATTCAATTCGAAACAAATACCCAAGGGATCTTTTACATTCCGCATAATTATACAACATGGGCGTTGATGATTGTTTTCATCTCGAAAACCCACCGACTGGCCACCTTAAGTCAGAACCCCGGGTCCAAGGCGTAGAAGGCCAACGCCTTACCCTCACGCCACCAGCCGATATGTCCATCAACGTGATCTTTTTTTATTTTAACCCTGAATTTTCACAAGAGTCAAGTTTGTCTTTAATTTTTTATAAAAATTATTATCAATTCTCCTGAAAAAAAAACGAGTGTTTTTGAAATTTTTTTATAGAAAACAGTTTTTATATAAGAGAAATAATTTTTCTTTCAAAAAATAAAGTCTACTTTTGATAATAAATAAATTCTTTTTTTAAGCCCTAATAAGCAAAATTTTTTGAAAGATTTTTTTTTTTTTCATTTGAAACCGTTCCGTTTGATTCCTTTTGGAAGTATTGGCGTTTAAAGCGTTTTCGTATTTTTTGATATTGGTGAATTTTAATAAAAATAACAACATCATTATATTTATTGAAAATATTTTGTTTATTTACCTATTTACTTATTTGTTAACATTTTGTGACTTTGATATGATGAATTTATTAACCCAATATTCTATTTAACCCAAAATAAAACAATATCGCTAAATAATATGGATAATGAATGGTTAAAGAATAAAATAATTCAAAATGAGAAGCAGCGGAAAAAAGATAAATTATTTTTATGCCTTATTTTCTAACTTCCCACTCACCCATAAAATTCACTGGTATTTGAAAAAATAGTGTATCATATGATTTAGGTCGCTCGAATGTATGCAAAGAAGTGGTAAGTATGCTCAACCCCATTTCGGAGAAGGACAAAATAAGCAGCCACCATTTTTATCTTCAGTGAGCCTAACTTTTATGTTCGCGGTGAAGAGCTCGTAAATTTCTATGTATTTCAAACTCGTATAAAATAGTTTTTTTTTTTTTTTTTTGTAAATAATATAGTTAGGAAAACTAAGTAGGTCACTTCAATACAAAACATTTAAACATTGTATTTATTTATTAATATTTTTTTAACTACTTATTTACATTAAGAATAAACATGATAATGCTTTATAATTTTCTCGCGTGATGAACTTAACTGGAACTAACTATTAACATAACATCATAACATTTAAAAATCATTGAACAAAGCAAAATGCATGATGTTTTAGGAAATCTGGAAGATTTTGAAATCCTGGGATAATTAATTTAAAAAAAAAATACTAAAATAAAATATGAGGCTTAGATTAAGAGATACAAACTTTTTTAAAAATATGTTCATGTTGAAATTATTTTAGTTTATTTGTTCTTATATACGTACACTACATCTGCTTTGAAAATGGCAGTGCCTACTTAATTTCTAAAAATTATGGAAATTTAAAAATAACTTTTTTTTAATTTGTTTACTTTTTCTCAACCCCAGTGCTGCAATCATCTTTATTCATTTGAACTATTATTTCAAAATTTGTAGCAGTTAGAACAACTAGTTTTATGTAACGCTATGTATTTTGCTTAAAAAATATTGTTTCAAAACGATGCGATTTTTTTTTTCCATTTTTTTTTCATCTAAAGTAACTTCCAACTTAGAATGCATTTTTAAAATAACGTGTTTAATAGTTAGAAATGCAGTTACAATTCCTTAAACTCACAACCGTAAAATGTAGAATGAAAAAAACATTAATAATTTTTAAAAAAATGTGAGAAATGCTGTAGAAACAAGTTTGAGGGAAAAGATATGAAGAAACGAAAATGTTTAAACAATATATTGCAGAGTACAATGTTCTGAAACTAGTAACTTACCCTATCTGATGAAAAAACGATTATTTTTTTAAAATTTAAGACGTAAAAGAAATATATAGGGGACAAAATAGTTGAGGTAACTCACTTTTTTTTAATGAACCAATTTGAAATTCATCTTGAAAATCGCAGTGCTTAAATAAAGAAAAATATATCTTAATATATAAAAATCAATGTCCTGAGATAACATATATATATATATATATATATATATATATATATATATATATATATATATATATATATATATATGGACGCACAGCCGAAACCGCTGAAGCTTCAGACTTGAAATTTGGCAGGCATGTCCGCATGATTACGAAAGTAACCTCTAAGAAAGGATTTTTCGAAATCTCAATTAGTTCGGGAGAAATTAATTAAAACCTCTTAATTTCTGCGAAATTAAAACCTGTCATTGAATTCAAATCCCTTATTTTCGAAGGCTTTCCTCCATTCAAATCATTATTCAGTACTTCATTTCAACTTTTGGTCGATAGCGAACTATAAATTTGATATTGTTTTTGTTTCTCACGTGGTTCTTCGAGGCTTTTCTCAAGTCAAATCATAATGTTTCTGTTTTTTGCTTTCATTTTTTCAAAACTAGAAACGAAGTTTTTAAGAACATCATCACAGGCGGACTATCCTTTTGAATTTAGAAGAGTGCAGTTTCCTGTTGAAGTTTGCTTTGCAATAACCATTAATAAGTTACAAGGACAGACATTAAAAGTAGCAGGGACCGATTTAAGAGAAGACTTTTTTTCACACGGCCAATGTTATGTAGCTTGCTCCAAAGTCAGCATCAAGCAGCTTAATAATTTTAGCACCAGAAAAAAAGTAAAAATAAAAATGTTGTATACAAAGAAGTTCTTGCTTAAACATAGGTATATCAATAAAATGTGGATGGCCTGTGTTTGCAAAGATAATCAATGCTTTAAAAAGATCGTTAATAACAGTTAAAGATCGGTTAAGGACAAAGGTATATATGTAAGGAGTCCAGGGGCCCCGGGATCCTCCTTAAATTAGAAAAGTTATAGGTAATAAGTAATTATTATAGGGGATTTTCGAAACTAGGTGCACCAAGTATTGTTAACCCCTGCTAATTCCATTACCCGAGCAATACCGGGTATGGGAATGCTAGTTTCATATAAAACTTGCATTGATACATTATGTTCATTTTTGGCAGTAAATTTGCACCATAAAAAAAAGAAAAAAAAAGGAAAATAATCACTGTTATTTTCTATGGGACGAAAAGAAAAATAAAATATTTTGCAATGAAATCTTTTCTATTTGATAATTAATTATATTTTCAATCGAACAAATCTTTACTAATAATAAAGCTGAGAGTAGCTCTGTCTGGATGTCTTGATCTCTCTCTGTCAGGATCTCTGTGATGCACGTAGCGCCTAGACCGTTCTGCCGATTTTAATGAAATTTGGCACAGAACTAGTTTATAGCAAGGAATGTGCACCTCGAAGCGATTTTTCGAAAAGTCGATTTTGTTCTTTTTCTATTGCAATTTTAAGAACTTTTCACCAAGCAAACTATCACAACGTGGACAAGTAAATTACCAAATTATCATAACGTGGAACCGTAACATGGGCAAGCATAGCAAATTGGCGATAAATTCATCATCAATCATTTGTAAATATACAGGCGAACCAAATTACCTTTTAATTTTCTAGCATGGACAAAGCCGTGCGGGTACCACTAGTGAATAAATGAAAGAAGTAATGAATAAATGATTAGCCCGCTGGTGGCACGATGGTTAGGCGCTGGCCTTCTACGCCTGGGGACCCAGATTCTGACCTGGGTGGCCAGTCGGTGGATTTTCGCGACGTAGAAAATCTTCAGCGCTCATGTCGTATGATTATGCGGCATGTAAAATATCCCTTGGGTATTCGTTTGGCTTAAAATATCCCTCGGCTAAGTTAAATTCCTAGTGCAATTTCGCATCAAATGAGAGCCCCGGCGCCTCCATCTGGTGGAAACTGGACTTCAAAAACATTACTGTGTCATGAATCAGCGCCTTAATGGTGACACCCGAAAGACTGATGCATTGCTGGGGAGCGTACTAGGTCTGGTTATGGCCCAGACGCCTCCTGAGGTGGATCTCTTATACAGCCTCATTGGAAAGGGGAAAAAATTAATAAATGAAAAAATAAACGAATAAAGAAATCGATTGACTAATTAATGTATGAGAAAAAAATAAATGAGAAAATACAATTGCGAATGATCAAAAAAATAAGCAAATTAATGATTAAATAAGTGATGTATTAAATGCAGAAATGCATCTAAGTATATTATTAAATGAATGCCCAAGTGATTTAATAAATTATAGAATAAGAAATTGAAATGAACTGTTTCACTTTGCACCGCATGCACTTTACTCTTATTGCAGAAGACATTTAAAATAAAAAAGCTTAATATTAAAAAACAAATTAAGCATGGATTGAATTAATGCTTAAAATGTTAGTAACAAGATTTTTTTTTCATTTTACTGTAACAAAAATAAATTTTAGCTCACAAAAAATATTTCTAGAAGAGTTTCAATTTCTAAAAATTGCTTTTGATATTAAATTCGAGTCCCGACTTACGCGAAGGATGCATTCCAAGACCCTCGCGTAAGTCAAAGTTTCGCGTTGTGGAAAAGGGTATGTGTAAAAACTTTTATAAAAATAACCAATCATTTTAGACACTTGTAAACACCACCTTCAACAGTTAAAAACCTTTCTTAACTATACATTACTGTTTCTTACATAAAAAACTGATTTTTTATTTGTATTTTTAAAAATTTTATTCAACATAAAATACTGCTATGATGCACAAAAACAATGATCAATGAGAAAGACATAAAATAAACCAGTACCGTACGTACAGCATGTAGTAAGGAAAACAAATGCCCTGTAGCTATACTGTACAGTTGATTCAGTAATGATATTTGTAACTTTAAAAAGGTGCAAATGATGATGATTTATGCTGCGTGATCAAACCATTATTCTAATGTATTTTTAAATACAGTTGCTTCATTGGTTCTTTTATTAAAGTTTCTTTCCATGGCATTACCCCTCTTCCTGGTTTCTTTAATTTACAATAAAGAGCAGCTTCCATTTTCATAATTTTTGCATTTCCTTGTATACTATTACTCGGTGAACTTTTGTGGATTTCCTTTTCTTGACTTTTAATTGTACGTATGGAAAATTCACTCATACCGTCATACCTAATTGCTGTGTTACCCTTCGAAGCATTTTTTGGTTCTTCAGCTTTTCGAGAAGCTTTACCTTTTCTTTAATTGTCAGAAACGTTTTCTTTTTCTTTCTATCTTCAACAACTTTCGATGAAACAGCGCTCTTAGGTGTCGCTATATTTCGTTAACTTTCGTATTTAGAATATAAAAAAATGATGAAAAATGACAAGTAGTTATTTGTATAAGCGATAAAAGATTAGTACGGTGTGGGTACTTCTGCTCTCAGTGATGTTAAAGGGATGAAGGTCTATTCACGAAAAAAACTTACACACCGCGGTTCCCTTTCGAAAATTTTCATGTTGCAGGCCGGGAATTCGCGCTAGCTCAAAAATTCTTTACTGTTGAAAAAATCGCGTTATAGCCATTTCGCTTAAGTCGGATCGCGTTGTAGCGAGAGTCGACTGTATTTGCTTTGATCTTCAAACGTAACTTGTTCATCATTGGAATAGCCTACATATGTTACAACATACTTAATATATAACGAGACAGGTGACGTTAAAAGCACATTAAATATTCTGCTACTTCAATTTGTTCCCCCTTTATTTTTCTTTCCTTAGATCTCCCTATATACCACTAAACCATTTTCATCACAAATATATTCGATTGCAACGAATTTTGTGTTTAACGAAACAAAATTTTATTTTTCAATATTAACATGAAGTCACTATTCAATTAATCCATACGATTATTTTTGCATTAAAAATGAGATTTTTTTAATCCTGAAAACATGAACACAATTTTTTGCGAACTTTGAGCACAAATTATCTCGTTTCTCCATTTATAAAAATGGACTTTTTTTCCTGTAGGGTAATTGCGGGAGAGATGGACAATTGTGTGAGATGGACCAATCAGAAATTTCATTAATGCGCCTCTCGATAGATGAAATCACTACAGTGAAACCTGTGTAAGTTGACCACTTGCGGTGCACTATTTTATTGGTCATTAAACAGGAGGTCAACTTATAGAGGTTGAATTACATGGTATAGATCTAATTCTGTGCCTGAAAGTAACAGTCAACTTAGAGAGGCGATCAACTTACAAAAGTGGTCAACTTCACAGGTTTTACTGTATTTTAATCAGGTACGGAAAGACATTTTGCATGACAAGTTGCTGTTTGCTTCTCCAAAATCAAAATATTTTTTTTAACCAAAAATCATTGTTTCTTTCTGTAAGCCGAATATTTTTTTTTTACATAACTATACTTATACAAGCAAATCTATTGTACTAAGTGTAATATAACTGCTTTTGATGATGTAATGTCTGGGTATATGCAGAGCCGTCCCAAGAGGGGGGCAAGCGGGGCAATTGCTCCGGGCGCCACGAAATGAGGGGGCGCCTCAAGGTGCCCCTCCATTCGACGGAACACGACGACACCCAAAATTAGGGGCGCCTTGCTGCGCTTCCTCATAGATACACAGTCATAGACACACAAAATAGAGAATCATTGCAATAATTCTCTATTTTTTCCTCGGGCACGAAAATATTCCTCTCTCTAAGTCTCTAAAACATTCGTTTCCTTTGCATTTGCAGATACAATTTCTGAGGGTATAACTGCTTAGAATCAAACAAAAGGCACTTCTCCTTTGTCTAGTTTTCACCAAATTTACTTGAATTCTGTCCCTGCGCGCAAGTGACGTAACCAGAAAAAAGTTTTAAGTGGGCACATTCATAAAACAGAAAAAAATTCTTTTTGATTGGATAGGAAAAAAGGTCAAAAGCTGTCTGGTCAAAATTTTGAAACTTTTAGTTTTAAAAACGCAATTTTAGCCCTAAAAACGTGATTATTGATCATCTTTATTGACGTTATGGTAAGGGAGGAAACTCAGAGACTGTTTCCGACCGATTTTTTTTTTTTTTTAAATAGATTGAAATCAATTCCTTCTCCCCCTGCAAGTTTCCGAAATTGAAGTTTCAAAAACGCAACTTTAGACAGACGTTGAAGATTTTATGGATAGGAGGATCTGGAGCATTTCCCACGAAAATTGTTCAAAATTATTGTTCAAAAAAATTTAAACAATGTTTTACATTCAGGGGCTATTCAACTTAAATTTTTTGTAAGTGTCGTTTAAAAAATCCATTTCTTGTGATATTAAAGAAAGGCGACATGGGAACCATTGCACTAATATTTTCTTAAACTCAAGTCTTAAAATGCAATTTGTAAGACCATATTTTGTAAAATTAGGGCCAGTAACTTTTCGAAGTTAGAGCTCAAAAAACGCTATTCTGAGCGATGTTCGATGTTGTTGAGTATTTGTGGGCTTCTCCCTAAAACTCACAAATGTTTGATGCAAAAGAATAACATCTTTGTTTATAACATATATGAAAGCTGGAATTAAGTTGGTACAGGTAAAACCAAAAAACTCTTGAAAAGAGTCATTGGATGAGTCCAGATCGAAATTTAACTTTGATGCAATTTACTTCGATTAATACATTTTCTATTTATAATCAGCAAATTATTTATTCGTGTTCTTATTTGATCATTATGAATAACCAACTCAGTTTCAATTGTTTGTTTTTTATCTAGTGGGATAACATTTTACTAGATAAATATTTGGATTTTCAACAATTCCATTTTTCGAAAAGGTTTTGGGGATTAATGTTTTACAAATAATCGAAACATAATCATTGCTTGTGTTTTAATTTATATTATGCATAGCCCTTTGATTGTGCTGTTCATTAATAAAATAATGTGTAAAAAAAAAAAATAGGTATTATGCATTGATGTTATAACTAACTTGAGGTTTCTGTGCGTATAGGGGGGGGGGGGCTACGGGAAACTTTTGCCCCGGGCGCCGTCAGCTCTTCGGACGGCCCTGGGTATATGTCGACTTCTTAATAACCTAAAATGGCAACATGAAATTTCACAGTGAAAGATAAGGGGGGAATGCAATTCTCATCTAGACAGTGGGGAGAGATGGACCACGTTAAGACAGAAAAGATGGATCACGTCTATGCAGGAGAGATGGACCATGCATGCAACCTTGACTTTTATTTTTAAATATTGATTTTCTGCGGACTGAATTTCTAATACTAAAGGTTGGTATTTTTCTGTTTTTAGAATATGCCAACTACATATGAAGGGAAAAGTTCTTAAACACGCGGGAGAATGGGCTGTAGCTAATTTCAAAAATTCTGTTGAAGTCATTGAAGAAAAGAATAAGAGTGTTCGAAGGTTTACTTATGGAATATTATGTTTTTGAAAAGTTCCGTTGCATCTTTAATATATAAGAAACTATGTTTTACAGTTGAATGATAAGCCTGACGAAGGATGAAATAGTGGTCATTTAAGGATCTAAAAATGTGATATTAATTATATTTGGGGTAAGAGGAGAAACTATTTCACTTTTAGCATATTGTAATGGCGAGGGAACATTTTTTCCTCCTTAGCTTGAAAGAAAACAAAATAAACGATGAGTTGCTAGATGGTATGCCTTCTGCACAAAACAAAATGTCGACCCAGTCTGCTTTGGTAAGTTCTAATAAATTGTAGGATTGGTTTTAAAAAATGCAATGAAAATAAACGCTTATGATTGAAATAAATGTGCAATTATTTCCTAAATTTATTGTGGTCCGTCTCTCCCAATCAAATTGTCCATCTGACCCGGACTTCTTCGGGCAAGATGGACTGTATGGCAAAAATTGAAAACAAAATATCATAACAAAAATTCCTTTAAAGAAAATACCTTCTACATTGAGGTTTCTGTAAGAACTAGCATACACTATATGTATAAACAATAAAGAGTAAAATATCTGTAAATGCACAGCGTTAAGGGAACGAAGAAAAAGCGTGGTCCATCTCTACCGGAATTTCCCTATATTGAAATCAATTTTGCAATAAAAGCTATTTTTCTGGCTACTCATATAATATTTAGCGTACTTCCCAATTTATTTTAAATATACTTTGTAAGCTTTAATATTTCTATTAAAACGAGGAAGTTTCTTTTGCGCAAAATGAAATGTTTATATACTGATTAAATGGTATCAAATTCATTCTCCCAATCTTGTAGGCAGTGCATTTCAGTAAATTATATACACATCTCTATATTTTAATACAAGGCTTAAAAATCAATTTTTGTCTTTTAATGTGTAAGTATCAAAATGCGAGAAAATCTATTTATGAAACTAATTTGTAACAAAATATATACCTAATGCAAGCAATTTCATTATTAAAAGTGAGTAAATAAATTTAAACAACTTGTGTTTATTTTTTTACTCATCTGCAATTAGCATTTTAAAGATAGTGTTGAATATAAGCACCGCGCGTTGAACTCGCATTCTTTCATTCCATAAGAAATAGTATGCTTAACGAATTTATTAACCTTAAAAATTCAATAGTTTTGAGAAATATGAGAGATTAGGGTGGGATGAAGCAATTTTAGCTAGATTATTTCTTACAAATTACGATACTTGATGCTGATAAAACGTTGTAAATATCAGTGCAGCAGTTTAACAACTTAAGAAATTCTAACATGCTTAAAAATATAAGATTAATAGTAGATATTGAAATACATGAGTTTTAAAGAACAATTACATTAGATCCTCAATGATTTTTTTTTATCTAAAAAAACGTTCTAAAAAGTGCCTAGTCTAAAATATTTTTATAAAAGATGTATATTCACAATTTATGTATAAATTTTTTTTAGTTTGAAATCTATAAAAAAAAAAGAAAGAAAGAAAGAAAAATGAAAAGCCCACATTAGTTTTTACTGAAATTAGAATCCAAGTAATTTTTAAATGACTACACTAATGTTCACAATTCCGTCAGTACCTTATCACAACACATAAACGATGCGTAGAGCATAATTAGTTAAACTAAGATTATGAAGTACGTATATTTAGATAGATATGGAATCTAATTTTGAATAAACAAACTCTCTTCAGTTGTATCAGGAAATATCCAACGTTGTTTAGCACAAACTTATTACAGAGTATACGTGTTTCGGAGTCTCAAGAAACCCCTTTTTCAATTCAAAGGAGTGAGCCTCTAGATGTAAAGACATACCTTTATACTGAATTTTATTTATTGCTTACCTACAGTTATATTTACACTAGTCTGCGGCAGACATTTAGTGCAAAATAACAAATAGAAGAAATGGAGTATAAGAAATGGATATATTTATGTAATGTACCTTTTACCAAATGAATATATTTAAGTGAACTTGCCATTTTTAAGTGAATTAATTGCCTTTGAACGCGTTTGACTGGAAATATCACGGAAACAAGAAATTAGAAACGAAAGCTTGTGATTCTAAGGAGTACGAAAGGGTTAAAGTGTTCTATCCATCCCTTACAGAATGAATGGGTAAGACATACATTTGAAATTTAAAATTCATACATATTTTCAAAGGTATCATAAAAATGACAAAGACATTGCAATGAGGGTAAATCTTTATTACCTTACATTATATTTAAGTGATGAGTCTTTATAAGTGCTCTGCTTAACTAGTTCCAACAACCATTTTTGGCTAAGGCAACTTTTTTATCAAAGGTGAAAAAAAAAAATATATATATATATATATATATATATATATATATATATATATATATATATATATATATATATATATATATATATATATATATATATATATATATATATATATATATATATATATATATATATATAAGAAAAGAAAGTTAATATTAATTTTTTTTACTTTACTTCTATCATTAGTTTTACTTTATTGTACAAGCAAGCTTGCACATTAAAGCTAAAATACATCAGATTTAAAAAAAGTTTTTAAAAAAAATGAATAATGAAAAATTTGCAGGCGCTACTATTACCTTCCTACGGCAGCATAATGTAGTGTATGAAATACAAACGTGCACCTTGAACAGTACGGTTCCCATTAATATTCAGTATTTCAAGTTCTTCGCTACAAAATGTTCTTTTTAAGCTTGAGCATCTTCATCTTAAAACAGAAAGAAAGAATATCTATCTTTCTACAATTTTTTACAGCAATTAAATTAGGAAGATGCAAGCTGAAAAATGTGCGACAAACATCTTTCCAAGTACTTGTCCAAGAACTAAGTTAAAAGATATACTTAACACCTGACATTATTTAAGTGAAGCTGACTTTCTAAAGATGCCCTTAAAAAGTTGATTAAAATAAGATAAGATTTAGAGCTTTGAACTAAGAGCCGCCTTTCTTTGTTACACATCATCTTGAACAAAATTGAATTTTTCTCACATAGAAATGCTTTTAAATTTTTTTGAAAGAAAGGAGGTGCAGTTTTTTAAAGGATTTATTTTTAAGTTTTTACTTTTGATTGGTTACAGAAACGGTTCTGTTTACATTTCTTGAGAGATAATTACTTTATTTTTTAAAAAACGCATTTTTCGGTCATATTTTTAATGACAGAAATAGTACGGCATTAAATATGTTGCAATCAATAAAATGTTTGTAATTGTAAGTACTTTTTTCTGTCAATGGTTTGTAGTAAGTCAACAGTAAACATCATTAATGTATAACGAAAAACTAAAAATAATCCCAATGGGTTGAATCCGACATTATATTTTAATCATATTGCAAACAGAACTTCCGATTAAAATAGAGGATATGAATACTTAGAAAATGTTTTGTTTTTATATTCAAAAGCCAAAATGCAGGGGGAAAAGGTGTAAAAAACTACATAAAATGCCATTTTTCAATACGATTAGAATTTACATATCACTGTTTCAAGAGTGGGGGATTGCATAGGTTTTCTAATTTTATTTGTGTAATTTCCATACGATCAATTTAGTCTGTCAGAACAAAAATCAAGCAAGTAATCTCCCTGAGCTAAATGTAACACTTTTTATGTGTAGAATCATTAATTATTTTACCTAAGCTACCTCTCTCTCATACTATCTTTTTTAGCTTAAACTCTAAAACATTTCAAATGTACAACTGTTTGAACAGTAAACTAAAACCAGATCATTTATGTACATAGACAATTATTTGTTGCTTTAAAAAAGAAATCAAATTTAGTTTAGCAATCGGTTGAATCTATACAGGGTGGTTTAAACTATATGTCAAAAATGTAAAAGTAGGTAGAAGGGCTGACGAATAAGCTGATTATGTGCGGGAATTCAAGATCACAAACGCAATGCTGAAGTCCTAATTCTCTCAATACCAGAAACTGATGGATGAGACACATATCTCAAATTGAGTATACGAATACAACTTTACACAATAATTTCAGTTTTTAGGATAGGTTTAAAACAGTTGGTGAAATTTGGGATCTTAAGCTGCACTGATCACTGCAATGAAAACCATAAAGATGTATTAGGACTTATACCGATCGCTGTGTTGTCTTTGCGACGTGTTTATTACAGTTGCTGGTTGTAAATTTGAACGGCTGCTTTAAGCCGTTGTTAGTTCGCAAAATGTTTTGGTAAATCATCTTTTTGTAATGAATTTATGTCCCAATTTGCAACCGTCAGTTTCTGGTTCTGCGTGCATGTAGTACGTAAGTATTGCGTAGGGATTGCAATACCGGTATACTGGTATACCAAATACTGGTATTTCGAGCAATTTTATAATTTCCTAATACCGGTATTTGCTGAGAAAAATACCGGTATTTTCGGTATTAGCTAAAATAATAAATAGTTTTAATTCAAAGTTTTTCAATTAAACTCATTGAATATCTACTTATATTTTAAAGGTACATTTATTTTCCTATGATACAGAACCGAAATCAATTCGCTTGTCCCATGAGAGAAAAAGAGATAATGGGCTCCTCATTAGATTGAAAAGGGACACACAACCTTTTAAGTGGATTATTAGACATTGTTTTTTCACCTTCGAAAAGTGGGGTTAAGTCGTCAAAATCTAATTAAATTGCGGACAAAGGTGAAGAGTTTTGACTTGTTTTCATTATTGCTGGTAATTTTGTGGAAGAAGGAGTGTGAAAAATGTTATTCAAAAATTTATCAAATATTTTATTGGAAATTATTGTAGAATGGAAAAAAATATATAATAATAAGTAAAGGTTTTTTTTTTTTTTTTTTTAATGATTTTTTGTTATATTCACCAATAATTCAAATTTGCATTAGTTAATTCTAATTAAAAATATAAACATTACTAATTTCTTCATTAAATCTAATTTTATGGTTAACTAATGTTTAATTATGAATTTCATAAACTTTTCTGGTTATGAGGTTGCTCCGGCTATGACGATACTTTGTTGACAGTCCTAAAGGTATCGTGACTGTACTTTATACTCGACCCATAAATTGTGGCTCCTCTAAAGTTCAAACGTGAATAAAACATAAATTTACAAACTCACAGACTGCAATTCCAGTAATATTATTATTGTAACCGAGGTTGGCAGAAAAAACATTAAGAAGTAACTGATTGTTTTCGTTTTTTAAAAATCTTTTTCACTATTTGAGTTACTATCATTATTTCAATCACAATTTGTAATTTATTTTTGTTTGGCCGAGCTATAGTAATGAAGGATCGTACTCCATTACCTTCAAAAATTACATAAAAAGATTTAACGTAATTGCTCTTTCACGTGCACAGTGGAATTTATCATCAGGAACTAGAAATACGTAAGAAAATCTAAAATCTGCCAATGTGTGTGCTCAAATATTGTGAGCATAATGCATTTAAATACTTATTTCTAATCTTAAAGTATGGTTTATTTTAAACCTCAATAACTTAAAATAATCTATTAAAAACAAATTCTATTGCTTTCTCAATGTTATATTTCTATTGACGAAACAGAAAACTTGCGTTAAAGTTGGGCTGCTGTGTCAAACAAATTAATGGTTATTGCATGCTGAAGATGCACGAGCAAGTGTTTATTAACTCAAGCTTTTCAAACATTGGATTATTAAAATAAAGTACAGTGCTTGTAGGACAACGTAAAACATTAAACTGTTTTTTGTGTTAGAAAAAAATGTTTATTGTTTCTTTTAAGAAATCTAAAAATACATATAATGTATGAAAACAACTCTCGCATTTCCCTTCTGTATGGTCTTAAGAAAAGTGTTTAATCTGTAACGGCAAATTAATGTTTTCGTTTCTTCCAAATATTTGTTATGCAGCTAAATAAGTTTGACAGGAGATATTAAATATTTGTACTGCGATTTGTGTTTTATTATTTTATTTTTATCTAAATATGTTTCAGGTTTTTTTAACGAGTATCGAACTCTTTTTCCTTCTAAAAAAAATCAATTCCAGTATTTTTTTCATACAGATCTTGCATTGAAAAAGCACAATTTATTTATAAAAAAATCGATTTAAGATTTATATATATTTATTTATTTTTTACTTCGATCATTAGCTCATCAAAGTTTTTTTCCCCGTTGGTATGATATTAGCTAAAAACAAGAAGCTTGTACTAAGATCAAAAATTGAAAACGGCGTCAATGAAAGACCATTCTTCCAGGAACGCCGCGAGAGGAGTTTCGAGGGTCACCACTTCATAAACTGATTTTAACACATATTAACGATTCTAATATGACAACTTGAATCTGTATAAAGTGAGTTTTATAACAAACTCTCACGCAGTTCTGGCTGAACTAGAGTTCGGAACGATGTTGAATATGGTCTAAATCTTCTCAGAACTACAAAAGTTGCACACGCAGAAGTGTATTAACTTTGCAAAAAAAAAAACATTTTGAAGTAAGGATTAAAAATATATGTATTTAAATCTATTTTTTCCCTTAAATAAACTGTCTTTATCAATCTAAAACTTCATAACAAAATTATGTACATAAAATGATTCTATACATATTTTACGAAATCTTTAATGACGGAAGACTTGAATAATGCTTACCATCACACAGCACGAACTTGAGGCCATGGATTTAGACAAAATCCTAGATATAGTAAATTCCCACTAGGTATGAGTCCAGGTCCAAGCGGTTTGACTGCATCGGCCCTAGTTCGGCTGCAACGGCGGTTTAAAGTTGATAACTTGAACCCTGAAATGCAATGGAGTTTCTTTTATAATTACCATTTTTACACCCTTTTTCTGCAATTTTGCTGCAGTATGAGCCTTTTGCATGCACTTACCTTTGAATTAATTACGTTGAATACTAATTTTTAATAAAGGGTTCTCAAATTTAAATTGGACACTACTTTTAATTTCAATAACTTGAACGATAAAATAACATAGTTACAGGATATTTATCGTTTGCAAATGAAACTAATTATTTTCATCTTATACTAATTCTCTACCAGTAAAGTATCTTTACCGCTTGCTAATGAAAACATTGAATTTAATTGGATATTTATCGTCTGCCATCGAAGATATTCAACAATGATAAGCAAAAGATGAGAGAGAAAAAAAAACTTTAATTAATTGCTCATGGCACATAAAAAAAAACAAAAATACAATAGCGGTTTGACTTTTCAAGTAACTTAAATACTACTCATAATCAAATTTTTGTTCTCCATTCCGCTCGTTGTACTAACAAAAGATGCGAAATGTGTTGGGACATCGAACATATTGTCGGAGTCTGAAATTCGAATGGAAACACCATTGCATTTCTGGTGCCAAACTAGCAACTTTGGACCCTCGTTGCAATCAAACTAAGGCCTATGCAGTCAAACCGTTTTACCTGGGCTTATATCTAGTGCGGCTAAACTTATATTTAGAAGTTTGTCGAAATCCGTGATCCTCAAGATACATGCTCGTATGCATGTGTAAACTATAACTTTACTTGAAATTAAACATAATCAACATGAAAATTGCTATAACAGAATTCATTCTATAGTTGTCCTTCCAATTATTTTAGTTGAAGGGCCTGCCTCACTTATTCAGTTATGTAATGAAAAGCAAAATTTGAATTGGTAATGCAACTTACCGATTATGTCGAATTAAACTAACAGCTTCCAAGCGCAATTTTCAGTAATTACAGAAAAACAAAACTATAAAAGTCAACAGTCAGACACTAGACTATGAGTCAATGTGTCTTCTACTAATTAATAATTAATATGTACATTTTGTTTACAATTTATTTTTTCATCTATCTTTCTTTTGTGTACTGCTGCAAGTCAGCCAGATGAAATTTGATTTAATATGAAAGATATTATTCTGAAAAATTCGGAATACAGGACAGTAACTGAAAAATTTGCTTCAGTCTCTGAATGGTCTTCCTGCTCTGGTGGAAAAGCGTTTGGGCGATAAGAAAATGCAAAAAAATTGGGAGTCGAGAAGATGCAAATATTTTTCTCCAATTTTTAACTCCAGAACAAGTTTGAAAGCGGATATCTGAATTTGTTTGATGGACTTTTAACCAGTTTTTGCACAGTTAGAAGTTGCGACTAAATTTCGTTCCGTATGGAAGAAGTGTAGTTGATGCATTGGGGTTTAAAGCTGTTTCATATACAAATTGCAACTTAAATGTCCTTCTTTTGTGCACTTGGTGTAACGCTTAGCCCCCCCCCCCCAAAAAAAAACAAATCAGTAAGTACATAAATTAAATTATATATAAATCAAATTAATACTTTATTTACTCGTATTTTGAGAAAAGTGTGTTCATTTATTCAGTTTCCTTCTTAGCACTTAAAATTTGGCCGGACAAATAAAATCACAAAATTGCATTTTAACCATACTTTTCGTTTCTCCAATCCACAAAATAATATGATGCTTTTCAAAGCTAAATAAATAGTTTAGTAGCTTATAACTAAGTTTCTATTACCGCCTCATAATTCTTTCTCCAATTTTTCTCCTCCTGAGACCTGCTCGTGAAGTAATGACACTGGAAGAATATGGGTCAACATCAGATGCGAGCCATAAAGCAGCGTCCTCTCCGAGCACATCGAACACTTCCGATGACATATGCCACCCATAATTACCGAAAGATGATGTCCGCCTGTTCAATATGCGCCTTTGTGACTAGTTCAGATACGTTCGAATATTAAACCTATAATGCTTACTCCATAAATATGCGCATTATTAGGCTCTATTAAGGGCAAACTAACATCAAACGTAATAAAAGTTCAAGTAATTCCTTCGCCATACTGGGAATGATCATTGATGTTATTATAATTTATTGCATTGATTATAATATTGCTTGCTTATCAAGATGCTTGCTGCCCTGGCAATTTAATTTCAAAATGTTAATTTCTGAGTTGAATTAAAACTGACTTTACTGTATAAAAATCTGCTTGAACAAACTCCATTTATATGGAAAATGAAACTTATCCCTAAACGATTTTGCAAAAAAAAAAAAAAAAAAAAAGTTACAACTTCACTTTTACCTCAGTTGATTTCAAGTTTCAAGCGTTAAAAAGCTCCGAAATTGAATGTCGCAATTGTTCTCACTGCCTTAACGTGACATTTAACTGTTCCACAACATGTATCTTAGATTAATCTTCAATTTAACTGCTGAGGTAAAAATGATTAGAAGAATGGGTGACATTGGTTAGGAACAAATGTGATTTTTAACAAAGATGAATAATTTTTGCCACGAATAATCGCGAATTTTAAAAGCTCATAGACTGAGGTTATGTCTTGAAAGATTAAAAATTAAACATTAATTTTCAAAGCTAAATAGCCGGAAAATACTAAAAAGGTTTGCGACAGCTTAGAGCCAAAAAAATGTCAGGGGCACGTTTAGGTAAGACAGAGTAAGAACGTGCGTAAAGGTACTCCGACTTCAACGCGTAAACTTTCCCCGTCGCCAAGTTTGGATTTATTTTTTACGTACAAACAATTTAATAACATTTCAGTTCATACAAATACAATTCTCAAATAGGGATAAAATTCTGCGAAATTTTATATATTTGTTCCTTCTTAACTAAGTATTATTTATTCAAAATAAGTTTCAAAACGTTTAATACAAGATTTACTCTGCTTAGTAGCAAACAATTTCTGCATGCTAGACCGAAGCTCTACTGATGCTCAAAACCTTGTGGGAATATTTGCTAGGGAACAGCATCAATCGGTTATGACTGCTGGCTCTCCAGTTATGATTCGTTTTGAAAAAAGGACACTGCTTAAACGTGCCCAATGCGTAAACGTGACCCGGTCTACTCCAAATAGTGTAGGTTTAAAAATCAAGTTCCAATGACAGCTTTTAATGACCATGGAAAATTTGATGTCACTGGGGATGGAAAGATAAGAAAGAAATAGGAATGTCTGGAGATAGATCTTGCATTTTTAAGCTAAAATGTGTGCATTTATCTACATTCAGTTAAGCATCACAGATGTTTTCTTTTTTTTTTTTTTTTTGAAAGTGAGGAAAGGCGCCCACGGATAATTAAGAGTTTACTGTAGCTATGTTTTATCGCAAACGCTCTGAACAACCAGCATCCACTATAACATGCACACTGAAATACAGCTATTGTACAAATCTGCGTGGTAACCAAACTATTACAGCCCCCCCCCCCCAAAAAAAAAAACGAATCTTGAACATAATCTCTCCGCCTGCGTAAGCTCCACTTGCTTTACCTTACGCAGTATGATGCAAAGCAAGTTAATTTTTCTTCGGGAACGGAAAAAGTTATAAGTGATAGTGAAGATGAAAATGGTGCTGTGTGTTCTCATGGCGTAAGGTCATCTTTAAATGATAATGGGGTAAACAATAGGTTTGGGGTCTAAAAGGCCTCAAAAATACTTATATTGACCCAACAGCAATCGAAAATAAAATTAATACATAGTGTATTGCGTTGTTACAGAGCAAATAGTTTATTTATTAAATGCAAACACGTGCTTCTAATAATATTTTTTTTTTACCACATAATAATGGGAATCCCGTGCAAACAAACCTTTTCCAGATGTTTCTCAAACTTTAAATTCGTATCTGAAAATTGTGTTTCAAGCTTTTAAACATATGATCCTAACACTAAAATAATGCATTTTATTTTTTGATTAATTTTATTTTCTTCTTATCCATCTCAGTTGGTGGTGAAAAAAACCAAAGGTGCCTCATATTCGGATTTTGAACTCTATATATAGAAAGGCGCTTAAAATTTAGAAAAATACTTCATGAGATACTCGTTTAAAAACAGTAGCCAGATTCTGTTTAAAAAAAAGAAATGCTCACGAGAAGATTTTAAATTCTAGAATTGATATTTTTGAATAACATATTCATATATAAGTTAGACATATGAAAAAAAAACTTTTTAAAAAATCTGAGCAAATTATTGCTTTTTTTTAATAATAATAATAATTGTTCAATTTTTTTACGTTTATTTTGGAGCTTTGAAAATCTCTGAATTATACAGCTTTAACCAATCTCTTGCTATAATTAACTTGTCGTTTCTAAATAAATTACATTTGCATCAAACAAATTTATGTCTTGCATGTAGAAAATATTTAAGAAATAAGAATTTTTCGACTTAAATAAATAATAATTTTTCGACTTAAATAAATAATAATTTTTCTAATGATTCTTAGCATCTATTTCTTAATGTTTTAACCTGCTCAGTTAAGAAAGAATTTTAAACAAAAGCAAACAATATAATTAAGTTACAAACTCACACGTTTAAAAAGAAATGTTTTATAAAAAAATCCAACATTTTTTTTTTAAGTCCGAAATTTTTAAAATCTGAATCCTTTTGAAGCGGAAAAAAATCGCACATGAATAGTTTTTGGTTATGAATTACTTTTCTTCCATTCCTTTGAAAAAACGCAATGAATCATTCAATCTTTAATCGTTTTAGCAAAGAACTTGAAAGTTTAAAAAATGTAAAGAAAGATTTTATTTCCCTGCCAGCGGAGAAAATTTAAATCATTAAAGCTCTGTGTCGACTGAAAGCGAATAGCTGCTCTTCATATTTCTTTTAAATATTTCCTATTCATGCGGATTTTTTTATTACGCTATTTATCTAGATTTTCAATAAAATAGTAGTAACTTGTCTTGAAATGTGTTACAATAGCGACATATAGCAATAAAGTGTTTCCTTGAAAGTACATGCATCCGTTTATTCAAAAAGAAAAAGAAAAAAAAGTAGTGGTTAAAATAAAAATTGCTTTAGATTCATGTTTAATGTGTTTTCACAAAAGAAAACTTAGGTAAAATTTAAATAAGAAATCTTTTGAAAATAATAATATTAACTTTTCAAGATTTTTGAATTGAGAAAAGCCCATAGTCTTAGTTAATTATGGAATAGAGCAATATTACACCAAACTATCATGAACTAATGCATAATCAAAAAAATAAAATAAAAAAACCTTTTAAAAAAAATGAGAGTAAGAAAAATAACACTTATTTATTTACTTTTAGTTAAAAATAAATATATAAGACCACGTTTAGCTATTCGATAATCAAAATGTGTATTTTTCAAAATATTCCATTGTTGATTTTTATTTTTATTTATTTATTTATTTATTTATTTGTGCAGTTTGCAGTTTGACAGCAAGAAATAAAAACATTGAAATTCTTCGCAATAACACAGGTATCAGCCATTACCTTGAAATAATTTTGAACCATAGATTTCCAAAAAATCGGCCTTACATGGACCGAGAAGAGTGTTCGAGTTTCAGAAAATACCTTATTATCGGGATTTTCGGGATTTCCTATGAGCGGAGTTTTTCGTTTTGCCGGGATATCGCAGTGTTTTCTAAATTCGACTACGTTATCGAGTGGCGTGTTTTCGGATTTTTGTTCTGTTTTCTTCGCTTTTTTTTTTTTTTTTGCATTTGTCCGCGCCTGACTTTGCGTATATGCAGCGTGGCAGCATTGTGTTTGTGACCATTGTTTGTAAGTGATTCTTGCTTATTATCGTGTTTTCTGTCTCCCCTTTGAGTTTGTGCACGGCATTTTGGGAAGAAAACTATTTAGACCATAACATCGAAACGTTTACTTATTTCAGAATAATTTTGAATGATAATGAATAGTTTCTGTAAAAATATTTTGGCTCAAACTCCCTACAAAATCCTAAAAGAAAATTCTATTAGCTTTCAAATAATACGAAGCATGTGAAACACATACGTAGTATCAATAAAAATAAATAAACCAACATCTTATACATTTTAACCCTGCTTTGCTTTAATGAGCTAAATTTTAACACAAACAATATTCTCGTTTGGGAGGAAGTTACACACAAGTCAGGAAGTCTGCTTTTCTCCCTTGAAACGACGAGTTCTTTCCTTTCCTAAAATTACTTAAAACTTCTTTTCCAGCATCAAAAGTTGCTTCAGAGGCATACATAAAAGGCTATTCATAAAATAAACTAATTTTTCTCAGCAATAATTCCTCGGCTTCTTAAGATCATAACCATTCCTTTCATAAGTTGTGAAGTAGTTTGAAAATGTGTTGCAAAGAGAAGAGCGAAAAGATAATCGATTTGCCTCTTTAGGGAACAACAAAAGAGTTTCAGTAGCGGTATTTTTGATACAAGAATGCTCAAAGATTACTAGAATCTTTTGTGAGTAAATGTGTATTTTCTGCACATAAAGTTGTATAAATAGCTAAGGTTCAAAGATTATAAAACTATTTTTATTTACTTTTTTTTGCCACAGATATATAGTGACATAATTACGTTTTGTGCATCAAATACTTGTTGGGGAAGTATTTGGAATGACAATATATATTTGTGTTAACTTAAAAGCAACCCATCGTTTTGGAATAAATACAATATATTTAATAGTTTAGCATCGTGCACTCATTAATACAAATTAGTTCGTTTACATTTGTTAGTTCATATCAGTGAATTTATAAAAAAGTTTTTACATCAAGCACCTACTGCAACCATCAAAAAACATTTTTTTAAATACATAAAAACATTGAACAAAATTTGTTCTTACTAGATAATGACAAATGCTTAATGACATCATGTTCCACGACTGCTATACACATATCTCTGTCGGATTCAACGGCTGTTCATCCTTCGCCAAATTTGCGCCATATAGACGAAGATAATGCATCCATTATAAAATTTAGTGGCATTGTTTTCGAGAAAAAATGACTTTAGTGCACTTTCCCATGAGCAACTTTGACTGTTCAAAGAACAACCAGTTCGCTCTAAAATTCCCGCTTGTCTTTGGTACTTCATTTGCCGGGTCAAAGAAATCTTCTTGATTACAATTTTTTAGTCAGTCACACTTTTTTAGAAGTTCACAAGTAATATAACCCTGATATATATATATATATATATATATATATATATATATATATATATATATATATATATATATATATATATATATATATATATATATATATATATATATTTAACGTGTAACGCCACTTACTGAAAGCAACAGAAGATAGAATGGAAAACTTTCTGATTTTAAGAACGTTCTGTGTTGGATTTCCAGCCCAATCTGGCGTCACATGTTTTCGAGTGCGTACGTCTTAATTATTATAAACCTGCGCGTAACACAGCGTCTGATGTGACGGCTGCAACTGTTGCGGGGATAGAGTCTGAGCCTTTACCGATTTTCCTTGCTAAGTATCTTACGGTCTATGCGCAGAAACTGGTAATCAAGAATTTACAATCCTAAAACACACGAAATCGTTCTTTCCAAAAGCATGATTGGGCATAAGCTATAAGACTTATCCTAGTCCTCATAAGTTTCAATAAAAAACGTATTTATTCTGCCTCACAAGCTAACCGTCAAAGAAACTTACCAATCCATACCTCCAATTTAAGAAGGGAAGCAGTAAGTTATGTTTTATGTTTTTCGAATTCTTTCAAAATAGAATAGATTTAATTTATTCATAAATTTCTTAAACATGACTATCGAAGCAGATAGATTTTCTATTTTAAAAACTTTAATTTTCGCATAGATCATTTATGATATTTAACTTTATGATTTTCTTAGTTATATCTAGGGGAAGGTTGCCGTCAATGAACCGGTTCCATGACTGGGCTCAGAAGATATTTTCCGAACCAGAGTTTTCTCAGGCACGAAATCAGTTTTAGTGCATTCTTTTGTCTCAAAACAACCCAATGCTGAATCATCAAGAAGCTTGAATCAATACATCATATTGTAAAACGTCCAAATAGGATTTATACTGTTCACTTACTAATTAATGACATTTACATTTTGCTTTTACATGATTTGAATATTACTGAACAACTAAATGGGAAGATTGACTTGAAAGAGTACATTTTCAAGTACTATTCCCAATATTTAAAGTTTCATCATGAATCATCACAGCAGTGATAACTATGAGAACATTCAAAATGACCCAAATGCTATCATTGAACAACTAGGTGTTTCTATGAATGAACCAGCTAAAAAAGTGGTTCATTCTTGAAATCTTATAAATATTATAGAATATTCAGCTCAATTATGTTTAATAATTGATCAGTTTTTGAAATAAATGTGATAATGATGGAAAAATATTTAAAAATAAGTTTTGGAACCTCCCCTCAGCTATCAACTTAAAAACTTGTGTAGTCGATTTAGTATTTGTTAAACTAAATTTTAATACCGTTTCAAGTACGTTTGTTGTTCGACAAAAATACAAAAATAAGTGAAATAAAGCCAGTGGATAACTGAACGTGCTATAGCAAAATCCTTGTTATCAAGTAAAATCTTTCTGGATCAAATTTTTTGAACTTGGATGAAACAAGACTCCCATTTGTTCAAAGGACGCCCCGTGAAATTCAATTAAGAAGAGTAAGCCACATGTTAAAGAAACCGTTCATCAAGTGGTGAGCGAGATGTGGTGAAAACAGCTGCGTTGTGTGAGGGGGTTTTTATGTTTCTCCGATGATAAAAAAAATTTTAAAAAAAAAGGGAAAAAAAACAATTTTCTCCCTTTGAACAACTTACAATTATTTGTAGTATTTGTTTATATCCTGTAATAACTATTTACATTTTATGGTTTGATTTTCTTACTTGATCATGTGGTCCATCGATGGAAACTCAATTGTCCATCCATAGCAACTGGTTCCCATGAATGGACCACATGCTAAAATATTTCTTTTTAATTTTCATTCTTTATTAAATACAATTAGCTTAAAAGTGAATATTTTTATTAAAGGAGATATATAGTGAGTAATTATTCCTATTGTCAATATAAAGTTTGAGTATGAACTACTTCCTAAAAAAGGTCAAAAGTGTTATGTGGTTCATTGACGGCAACCTTCCCCTGTATTAAGTCTAAAGGGAAATGATATTTTAATCTCTAAAAACATATTTCAATTACCGAAATCGTATAAAAGTCATACTAGAAATTTCATCGTATGAACATTTTTTATCTTCAAAATTTTTTCCATGGTAAAAATATTAGAATAGCTGTTATACATTTGTTAACAATGTTTTAGAAAATTAAAACAAAAAAAAATAAATAAAATTACAATGGGACTTTTTTTTAGAAAGCGACAGAATATGTATCAGAAATGGTTTGTTCGAATATTTTAAGGGGCGCAGAGAGAAATTAATTCGCATAATGTTTATTTATAAAAAACAGAGGCATTTAAACTGCATAAATATGTCTTAACGTACTTAAAAAATCTCATTTATCAGGGTTTTTTTTCAGCGTTACACAATCATCTCAATAAAATAATTTAAAAAGCATCAGTTTACATTCGATCCAAATTTTTCACAATGCTTTTTACGCATCATTAATTCTGATAATCATGTTTCAAAGTGACATATGATTAGAGAAATTGCAAAATGGCTACAATTTTCAATTGCATCAGTTCAAATAAACGGAAGACTTACTGAAAAAATACGCAGGCACCTTTTATACTAATGATCGTTTCTAGAGATATGATTTTATTCTTTATAAAAATGTCCAGTGAATAGAAATGGTTTAATCATTAAAATACAATTTATTTAGCAATAAATTTCGTTGAATGAAGCATAAATGATGTCTAGGGAAAATAATTAGGAGTAAGCTTGTTCCTTATATTTAGCCACTTCAAAAGTATTAAAAATTTGCATTTTGGGTAATAACTTTCTTTTAAAGCACATTGTCCCTCATGTGTTTTCTTTATTACCGTATTTTTGTGTCCATTAGTCTCATAAATTAAAATGTTTTATGTTGTATAGAAAAAACATATTTGCGGAGAGAAAATCTATGTGTTGCTTATCGTCGTAAAAAAAAGGAAAATTTTTAAAAAAAAAAGTGTTTAAAGGTTACTGTCACAGAACGAAAAACAAACGTAATCTGAGGTGTTTGCTCGCTTTAAACTGAAAGCAATACCTTTTACTACCAGAGTTTAGTGTGGGAACCATTTGTTGCTCGAACTACATCCAAACGGTACTCAAGTTCATTCCACGTTCGAGCCAGCATGGACAGCGCGACAGTTTTTGCTACCTGGATAATTCGTTCCCTCAGATCTTCAATGCTAGCAATGTTACACAATTTGATGGAAATGAACAAAAGACAAAATCATGAACCTGTGAAGCATTCTCGTGGACTTGGGATGAACCTGAGTACCATTTAGATGTGGTTCGAGCAGGGGCGTGCACAGAAATTTTAGGGCCTGTTACAAATGACTTTTACGGGCCCAATCCATCTTATTCACCCCTGCGTCTCTACTCTGGTAAGGGAAAGCATTGCTTTCTGTTTTATTAAATGACTAAGCACCTTACATTATTAAAATAACCAATTAACTAATTAACGAATAACGAATAAATACCTTTCTGCTGAAAATTAAAATAATTAGTAATCCAACTTTATGAAGCACAAAAATTTCAATTTTTGTGATTCATAACGTTAGATTACTAATTATTTCGATTAACCAATGTTTCGAAGCACAAAAACTGCAAATTACTGCAGACACGTGTTCCGGTGTTATAAGGAACAGCTTTTTCAATGCGAAGAAATATGACCTTCTGGATGAAATGTAATCCGAGAAAAGCAACACGTAGGAACAATTGACAGTATAAATACAAAAAAATAGAAATTTGACAAAACAAAAAAGACAAACTGACACCTGGAGCCGAAATTTATTATATAATTCCATCAAGAAAAAACCGTTAAGTAATAAATTTCCAGGAAAACCCATAAATAATGTAAATTGTCCAAAAGTAAAACTACTCTGAATAAATTAGCAATACATTTACTGACGGGAAACATTATGTATTGAAGCAATGTAACAAATGGTTAAATGCAGAAAAAAACAGAGTGAAAGAAAAACAATTTTGAATTAGTTGATCACAAAACGAAATAAGAAAGCAAGAAATGAAAAAAATAAAGGTAAAAAAATGTACAGACGTTTACATAAAAAGAAAAAAAGAACTAAACCAATTTAAAAAATGGAGTCCACACAGGAGAAAAATACGGAATTGCAGTAAGATCGTTAACTAAATTAGACCGGTCCTTCAGAATGTGGAAAGTTTCCCAAAAATCAAGATCCAAGGAATTGAGGCATTTTTGGACAATTTTATAAGAGTGATTCGAAATCAAAAGAGTGATTCGAATACCAACAGTGTTGAGCAATACTGGATTTATTCAGCTGTTGTTTTTTTTACATAGCTTTAATGTTCTTTTAAGTGAAATTTCAAAGAACCGGGTTTGTCCGATATATCCGAGTCCGCAATTGCAAACAATTTTATAAATCCCGCAACTATTAAAAGAGTGAATAAAATCTAAGAGAATGAAAGTTTATTAATGACAGAAATCACCACTTGGAATCGCTTCAGAATCTTAGCAACCTGAAAACTAATAACAGAAAAGAAAGGCAGAACAACCAAATTCTTACTGTTAAAAGTTCTATTATGAACAATATTATCCATTAAGGTAGGCGAATAGTCTCTATCAAGAACCACAGCTCTTAAATAGTTAAATTCCGCATTAAGAAGCTCAGGTGAAGAACAAATATTCATTGCACGATAAAAAAATGTGTTGAAAACTGAATTTAGTTCCCTTCTCCTAAAGATTATATTCACACTCTTTGCAATTGCAGACTTGGATACATCAGAAAGACCCGCCGTTCCTTGAAATTTCGCTTAAACATCAAAGCTATGTGAAAAAACAACAGCTGAATAAATCCAGTACTGCTCAACACTGTTGGAATTTGAATCACTCTTTTGATTTTAACTCTTATCAAATTATCCATAAATGCCCTAATTCGTTGGATCTTTTTTTGAGGGGGAATCTTTCCACGTCCTGAGAAACCGGTTTAATTTAGTTAACGATCTCACTGCAATTCCATATTTCTCTTCTGTGTAGACTCCATTTTTAAAATTGGTTTAGATTTTTTTTCTTTTTCTTTTCTTTTTATGTAAATGTCTGTATATTTCTTGATTTTATTTTATTTTATTTTATTCTTCTCATTTTTTGCTTTCTTTTTTCGTTTTATGATCAACCAATTCAAATTTATTTATCCTTCACTGTGTTTTTCTGCATTCCTCCATTTGTTATATTGCTTTCATACATAATTTTTCCCTTCATTAAATTAATTGCTAATTTATTCAGAATGATTTCATTTTTCAACAATTTGCTACGTTTATGGATTTTCTTGGAAATTTATAACTTAACGGCTTTTTTTTTCATGGAATTATGTAATAAATTTCGGCTCCAGGTGTCATTTTGTCTTTTTTGTTTTGTTAAATTTCCATTTTTTTTTTTTTTGGTATTTATAGTCTCCTGTTCCACCGTGTTGCTTTTCTTGGATGACTTTTCACCCAGAAGCTCACACTTCTTTGCACTGAAAAAGGTGTTCCTTGTAACACCAAAAAACGTGTCTGCAGCAATTTGCATTTTTTTTTTTTTTTTTTGCTTCGAAACAATGGTTAATTGATTATTTTAATTACCTTACACATTATGTTTTTTTTTTTTCCTTTTTCTTTCTTTTTTTTTTTTTTTTGCTTTTAATGATGTCATAAAAAAGTAGTAAGCCTGTAAAATATTTTGTCACAAACCGCATATTCATACAACAATTTGTTGCTTTTAAAATGTGTCAAGGACTTTTCGGACACCCTATATGTTTCGTTAAATTTCCAGTTTGATGCGTAAAGTGATTTCCATTAACATTTTGCTACAAGAATTTACACATATTCATTTTCCTTTAATTCATATTATTATATATTTACCCATCATTCAAAATAAATCCTGTTGGCTGCATTTAAGTTGATAAGTTGCGCAAAGTCTGATAAGGTGTTTCGCAGTCACTTAGATTTGATAAAAGTTATTCCATTTACATAATCTCTTGACTTAAACACGAGGGCACTAGAGATATCTGCTTCATTTAAAGTATTTAAAGGTATCAAAGCATAAAGTTCCTCTCCGAATTTAAAGCTGTTAGAAGGAATAAAGGGATTATGTTTATCTACTGATTTTATTTTATTTGGTTTACAGTTGGAGCGGTTCAAGTAAATATTAGAAGATTTTACAACTGTTACTAGTGCAGGCGGGGTTTTCTGTTATACAGAGAAGCATAAAACGAATATACATAGCTGTGATTCATAATAGATTAACACCAGTAGTTGAAAATATCTGAATCACATCAAATAAAACCATTCATTTATAAAAAAGCATTTCTCTCATTAATACTTGTCATTCTTTTACATTGTGGAGCCTCCTTTTTTTTTTTTTTTTTTTTTTTTTTGTACTTAATTTCAATTCGAAGCTTCAATGAGGTGTCAATTATGGATGTAGTAAATATTCGTGAACATTTGGCATTATTCAATAACGGACCCACAAGTGCGTAACTAGGTTGGACCGAAAAAATTTAAATTCTGCAGAGAACTTAGCCTTAGAGCAGAAATTGTGTGATTCTCTAACACTAATTACTGCGCAAAGTTCAAGAGTTAATGTCTTCTGCTCTGGCCAGAGACTTGAATTTTTGAGGATTTCAGAAAAAGATCAAATAAAGAAAAACTTTACAAATATTTTCATTTCCGCAGAACTTTAAGCTTCGGTGCGAGAATTTCGTAACTTCCTAACAAACTACTATGTACAATTTCAACCGGTGAGTTAATTATTTCTGCTCAATAGTATGACGACTGAATTTCGAGAATTTTATAAAAACAAAGTAAACAAATATGTTGTCTCACAACTGCTACCCGATCCACAATTAGTAAATTCACGCTAGATGGGATGTACAAATAATTTTAATAGTATTCTTATGTTAACGTAGGAAATGCTTTATTCAGGACGGTATTCTTTCTTTGTGAGAATCGAATGTTTTAGTCTGGACAGTACTCAATTAAATATTAGCTTAAGAACAGATTGTTTTACTCAGCAGAGCATTCACTTAATATGAACAGAGAAGTTGAATGCCTCATTCAGGACAATATATCAAATAAGATTAACATAGACTTTTTTTTTTTTTTTTTTGAAAGACATCATTCATTTTTAGATCTTAGGGAATTATTATTGACAAGGAAAATGAGTTTTTCTTATCCATAACATTACATTGGTTTTGAAAGAAATGTCTCAAAAAAAAAACATTTTTACTCTATAAATTTTAACGATACTATTCTGGAAATTAAGTAATTTTTTATGAAATTTTTCAGTTTTGGGGGGATTAGGATCCTTAGTGAAAATGAGACCGCTATACTTCGAATGCATTACATGTCATTGTTCCAAAAAAGCCAAAAAGAAACATGTTTTTATTTGATTAAAGCACATGCCTATAAAGTGCTCTTTGGTCTTTCTTCTCCAGAAAGAATCTTTAATTATCTTTAAAGATGGAGTCAGAAAAGAGATCGTCAACAATCGTAAACGTTTGTAATTTCTCAAATTTATTCGAAACCTAAGTTATTTCTCTATTCTAAAACCATTCCAATGAACGCATCGCAACAGAATTATTGCTCTAATAATTACGAGAAATGTTTTGTTATTTGAATAGAAATTGTTGAATCTGGTCATTTGTCTGTTCACGGAATGTATGGAATTGGAAGAGGAGCCGATCTGACTGATGTGGAAAAAAAATTTGATGATCTTGCTTCGTAAATTTCAATATGACGCTGCTTAATTTAGAGGCTAACACACTTCTACCAAAACCTAATATCCCTGAAAAATAATAGATGCGTTCATTTCTGCCTGTAAACCGGATGTTTGTCTTTCCATTTCATCGGTGGTCAAACTGTAGTTTCATTATTTTGAAAGTAAGCAATATTTAACAGTACCAGTCTTTTGTTGAAATGTTTCATAAATATGTTCCAAACTTAAATATTTGGACTTGGAAAACGTCTCATATCACGCAGAATTTTCAATAAAACATTGTTGAATACCTTATGCATTAATAAATTATCAAATGGTTCGATGTATTTTCCATTCAATTACTGTATTCATAGCAGCAACACCATATTGTTTAATAACGAATTGAGGAGGTTGGGGGCACAGTGAGACAAAAATTATAAAATTCAAGAAATTTCGAAACTTTGATTCCATAAGAAAATTCTTAAGGTGGATTTGTAATGCAGCTTAAGTGCACAAACTTTTAAGAAACAATACAAGTTATCACTACTTAAAGTTTTTAAAATAACATAAAAAAAGAAACGTAAACTTTTGTCTCACTGTACCCCAAGTACGGAGAGCAGTGAGACACCATGCGGGGCACAGGGAGAAACCATACGGGGCACAGGGAAACACCATACGGGGCACAGTGAGACAGCGTACAAAGAACAGCGAGACAACGTATAGGGTTGCGTGAAACATAATAGGTATATTCAATATACCTATTTAATGTATAAGGTACTTAATAAGGTTTTATTGAAATTTTTGAGTGATATGATAAGTTTTACAAGTCCAAATATTTATGTTTGGAACATATTTATGAAACGTTTCAACAAAAGATTTCACTCAGCTTCCAAATGAATTGATAAGACAAAAACTTTAGAAGATCAAGTGCAAATAGTAGGCATTTTTAATGAAGCAGAAATGATATTAATAGCTAGTAGCAACTATATTTCTGATCTTTGACTTTAAAAAAAATATTTTAAACTAGTCAAGTCAAAGAAAAAATTCCCAAGAAAAAGTGGCAAACCTAAACTTAATATTTAAATTAAATTTTTGGTACTGTTAAATATTGATTACTTTCAAAGCAATGAAACTACAGTTTGATCACCGATGAAATGGAATGACAAACATCTGGTTTACAGCCAGAAATGAACACACCTATTATTTTTCAGGGATATTAGGTTTTGTAGATGTGTGTTAGTCTCTAAATCAAGCATATAGGCTAAAGTTAGCTGGATGTTTTATATCTCCAGCTTAGTCACTTTCCTACGTCGGGCTGATGAGTGCTAATAAGCACGAAACTGCAGTCCTTGGCTGGAAATGACTGAGCTAGCGGTGTATTCAATGTATTCCACATAATAGGTATGCTCAAAATTTAAAAAAATCAAAATTAAATCTTAATGAAAAAGAGATTCAAGTTTCATTGTACATCTAAATAAAAAATTAATTTTCAAACTACAAAAAAATATTGATTTCGCTTTGTATCATTTCTTTTCGTAGCAGTTGTTATCAACTATTTAATAGTTTTATTCGGAACAGCTGCAACATCTAGTACAGAGAGCCAAATAAAAGCATTTAAAACGGTTTTACTTTCGCGCAAAAAAAATGTACAAGACCCCATCGTTATCAGCTACTATAAGAACCTTCAAAAAAAAATCTTTTTGATTTCAAATTTTATAAAAACTTTGACTGCCCCAAGATCTAGCTCTTCAAACCCCGAAGTTAGATTTTCGCACTTTTCAATATAGTCTCTTTAATGATCAGACCCCCCTCCCCCCCCCCCCATTTTATTTTTTCTACCTTATCAGTTGTGTCAAATAAGCCTACATTTTTTCTATATATTATTGACTTTTTTTTTTCATTTCTCTTGTTTTGTGCTTTTTTGATCCAAAATTTATTTCCCGGGAGTATCGTTTGTAATGATACTTTTACTCTTTTTATTCTTTATTTCATTACTCACCTTTTCTCTCCAGTTTTTTGTGTATCCTCTGAAACTCCAAAAACCTAAGAAAACTCTCACTTCTACATTCGAGCCAAAGGGTTCTTTTGTATCAGTTTTGTCTATTATTTACAGATTATTATGATCTACTTTATCTGAAATGTCACTTGGAATCAGAAGGTAAGTTAGAAATAAATTTCGCATGGAATCGTTGGAAAATGTCCCAATTTTCGCTATCCGTAGTATACTTCGCATTTTTAATGATGTAAAAACACTGGTTAAGTAAATGAACAGCAAATTGAACACTCTTAGAGTGCAAAATAAATTTAAAAAACACTTCTTTCGAATCAAAATTCAGGATAGAGCACAGTTTGACTGTCTCACTCTGCCCCAACTACGACTGTCTCACTGTACACCACTCCGGGTTTGACTCCTAACTCAACATTTTAAGGAGTTCGTTTAGAGCCTACCTTAAATGTTTTTAATGATAACTAGGTACGTAGGTAGAACAATGATTGGGATAAAATGGCTAATTTTAATTCATAAAAGAAAATATCATAAATCGATGCATGCGAGAGTCAAAAAAGAAACACTGCATGCCTGAAATAAAAAAATAACGATTATTTGATTGCAAACACAGACAACAACTTGATATCCCAGAATTCACCCGGCCAATTGCTGCAGATTCATGGGTACCTAGCTTTATTTCCCGATTATAATTTCAAACTCCAAAAAATACCTTTATCTCACTGTACCCAGCGTCTAACTGCACCCCGCACACCTCTACCTATGTGCTTGAAAATTGAATGAGTGAATTACCAACGTTTTAATGCACAAAAATTTAAAATAACTGCAGACACGTGTTTCGGGATTACAAGAATCCCTTTTTGCAATGCGAAGAAGTGTGAGCTTTTGGATGAAAATTCATCCGAGGAAAGCTTCCTCGGATGAGGATTTAAACCAAATATCGGTGGGTTACATGCTTTAATAAAGATCACATTTGTATTAAAACAACTTATCAGCAAAATGTTTTAGGTTAAAAATTAAATGCTTCTATTTTAAAATAAAAAAATTCCTTTCCTTTTCCTTTTTTATTTGAATAAATCTCTGAAAAAGAGATAATTTACATTCTAAATCACTGTGAAATATCTGTTATAGAAATGTTTAATTGAGTTCTTCTGAATAAATTGAAGCAAGTACAAAAATGTCACGCAAAAGTCGCATTCTTTGACATTTGCGTGTTAAGCTATTCCTCCGAAAGGCATTATTAAAAACATTTTGGGGATATTCTTTTGAAAATATTTCTGTAAAAAGTGCGAAAGAAAACTAAATTACATTTAAAGCTTCTTTTTCGAAAAACAAGACTCGAGAAAAATACAAATAATGATATATGCTCCATAAATAAATAAACGCAATACAAATGTTTTTCTCCAGTCTTTTAATATTGATATGAATTTATTTGTTATCACGAATAGATTTCGTAATGCATGCGTAAATGTTTGACTTTCAAACAATCGTAATATTTATTTCAGGGAGTATATATTTCAAAATATTAATTTTAAATGAATTACGTACCAGAAATATATTAACTGCTGGAACAATAAATTTTTAGAATTAAAATACATATTGCATGTCAGATTTAATATTTCGGTTGATCAATATATGCTATGCATGAGACAACAAATAAGAATTGTTTCCTGAAATGTTAATGACGTACAAAATACCTCTTCTGTATGCGACCATGAAATGAATTTGTCTGAGTGAACCAATATTTTATGAAGCGAAAACATAAGCTAAAACATGCATGTATTATTATATATGAGGCAGTGAGAAGCAAAGGGATGTAAGTGGCAAAATTAAAAATTTGGAGGTAACCAGTACACATGGTAGGTGAACCTCTCCTCTGTCTTGAGGAAAGAGATGGGACTAGTAGCCCTGGTAGTTGCTGCTATACAGCATGATTTAGAAAAAAAACTCAATGAAAGCCTACCTAGGATGTTATATTTAAACGCGTTTTACTCAGAACTTGAAAATGTCCACTTACATCCCTTTGCTTCTCACTGCCTCATACCGTATTATCCCACATTATCCGGCATGCCGCAAAATTCGGGGGTCACCAGATTTTCAATAGAATTTGCTTGGTCCTTTCCAGCATGCCGGAAAAATCGAGGTTAGAAAAAAAAATAATACTATAAAAAATATATGTTAAGCTTAAAAATGAATATAAGTTCTATACATATCTTATTAATATTAATAATAATCAGTTAATTTTGGAAAAATATTTACTAACAATGTCATTTGTTATTTTAACAAGAAAAATATTGTTTAATGTCGAATAATTTTATAAAAATTAAATTAAAACTAAGTGAGCAAACATTTAAGCAGTAAGTCACCGCCCCTACACCAGGGCTAAAGAATTTACCATAGCTATTCAATAAATAAAAATTAAACTTACCTCTCTAAAAGGGAACCAAAAATAATTTATTTAAAAAAATTATGAACAAATCGCAGTAACAATGATTGCTTCTGAATTGATTACTTTATTGGCACATAATTAAGTCCATTAATAATGACCCACCGTAAATAACAAGCACATATTATTTGCGATACACTTTTTTTTTTTTTTTTTGAAAGAAGGTTTTACATTTGGGATTTATTTATTTTTTTCCTTACAGTGGTATGCTTTCTGATAGGAACTGAATGGGGAAATTCACTTTTGTTTTGTTGCAAAATAAACGTCAAATTATCCAGCATGAATTTCCCGGCATGCAAGTTAACCTCGCTTTTTTCCGGCATGCCGGATTATGCGGGGTAATACGTTATGTAGTTGTAGTGTATAAATGAAGACAACATTTTTTCATTTTCTTCAAAGAATAATATATTTTCTACACATTCCGCGCATCAATGCTACATGACTGATTTTCTTTCTTTCAAACATTTTTTTTTTCTTTTAAAAATAGAAAATGCTATTGTAGCCTGATTACTTACGTATCTGCTTTATCTCAAAAACCATCGAATTTCAAATTTCAAACCCATATAATCACTTATTTAAGTTGATATTCAGTTCCTCTGACGGAAACCACATTCAGAAAAGTAGTGATGAAGAAAACAGTATCAGTTTAATTATTTTAGTGTTTATAAAAATAAAAAAAAAACAAAAGTTTTTTTTTTTATTGGCAGTCGATAACGAAGACAAAAATTGAAGACTAATTTTTCTGATTTATTGGGAAAATTCCTAAAGCAAAAATGGCCGAACCTAAGGCAGAAATGCAATAAAATGCAGAACGCCATATTCTTTAGCAATTCTTGCAAAATTAATTAGATAGTTACAATATTCGGACAATGCACTTTTCCCTTGTTTGGCGATCAATCAATTTGGAAAAACCACAACTGAGAAAAGCTCAAAAAACCTTTAAAAAAAAAGACCTGGATATATTTTTCTATTGGTAATTAAAATGTTTTTCATCGCAGTGAAAATTCTGCCTTCATGTAAGTTGTAGCGATTCGGGAAACATTTTTGCAAATATACTTGTTTTTCACAGAAAACTAGTAGAAATCCATGAAATCCCTGAATGTTGCACGAAAAAAATCCGTGACGCTGCGAGATTTTCTTGCAGTGCGTTTGGACTTGCCGTTTCAAGCTTCTTGCGTGCGTGCTAGTCCAGATTACTACTCTTATGACACTTCACGCACTTTGTATTACTAAACAGACGTATGTAATGCCTATTTTTTGCATAATTGGTTTAATTGTTTATCTCAAAAAATATTTCTCGTAATTTAGGTTTAATTAATTTTGTGTCTAATTTTCTTCCTGCTGATGTTCTGTTCATTTTATATCATTCTTTGATATATTCAGCTTTCAATTATGGTGTTCTTGCTTGGGGCCAAACAACTAAAAATAATCTAAATAGAATAAATATTTTATTAAAAAGATTTCACAGAACAATTAATAGAGATAATATTGTGGGTAAAAGTAATCGAAGCTTTTTAAAGACCGTGGAACAAATTTATAAATATAATGTTGGTATTTTTATGCACGATTTAGTAATAAATGCTTTTAATTTAGAAATAGTAACAATCCGTGAATTAGTTCATAATTACCCCACTAGAAACCGTGAAAACATTGTACCTATTAACGCAAAAACAAATCTATTGTTTAATGGCATTAACTCTTACGGACCAAGATTGTGGAACACCTTACCCAATTGTTTAAAACCCATTAATAGTCGAGATTGTTTAAGAAAAGGCTAAAAAATTTTGTACTCGACTCTACTGCAGTTAATTTAGGATAAAGTAGCATATTTGTAATAGTATGCCTTGATTTTGTTATAAAATTCGACATACTTAATTTCGTTACTTGTGTTGTGTTTATGTGTTCTTCATATGATTATGCATTTATTTTTGTTATTACTATCTTATGTTATAAACTGGCCCTAAATTAAGTTCTTTTCTGAGTGGTGGGAGCTATTCAGACTATTGTTATAGACTTTACTCCCATCTACTCAATCAAAAAAAAAATTGTTCTTTTTGGCATTTTTCAGAGTATGCCGTATTAGAAATTCTTGTTCCAAATTCGGCAAAACTACAATTTTTTATTAATCTGATGAAAACCATAATTAGTACAGATGTTTTCATATGGTATGATTTTTTCCTTGAGTAATGAATGTAAAACATTGGATTCAATAGATAAAATAAATGTGTAAGATACGTATTTAAGACCCTGAACTTTAAGTTGGTCTCATTTGGGGCACTTACCTTACAGTTTGTTTCTATGTGAACCAAATGACTCCACGTGTCTTAAGATTAACGCGAAAAGGGGCTTTCAGATGATTAAAAATTGGTCAAACAAACGATGTTTCATTTATTATATTTCTTAAAAGTATACCTTTAGCTGAACCATTAGAAAGAAAATTGAATCGGTGGAATACTCGCGAAGTTATGGCACTTTTGTGGGAGCAACGCCCTCTTTTTTATTAAAAAATGCATATAAAAATGCGTATAAAATGCATGAGTAAAAAATGCGTACAATATTTTACTTTTTAATACTAATACCATTTCAAATGAATCATAGAACCTTATTTGTAGTGAATTTGTATCAAAAAATTAAATTGTTTATTCAATAATAAAATTTACAACAGTAAAACAGAAATCGTTGATTTAATTAAAACCTAATTTTCAACATAATTACAAAATTCAAACCGTTCCAGGGTAACGAATTGTTATTTAAATTTTCTGACAATTTTATAATGAGTATTTAAGAGGTTTGTGAAAATTTCGTTGGGATAGATTTTTCTGTTTGGTTAGTTTTGTGGAATACATTTGCTATATTTTATTGAAATATGGACATATTTTACCGAAAACGTCCAGTTCTCGGCTTTTTTTTTTTTCAATTATTTATCTTTACCAAACTATTTTAAAAACATAATTCCAACATTCTAATGTCGGTTGTTTTACGTATCATATTTAGCTAGTATTTTATAAATTTGATGAAATTTAATACGCTAGGAGTAATATGAAAAAAGAATTATAAAATCTAAATTTAAATTTAAAAAATATATTTTTTTAATAATTAATTGAAATTTTATATTTGAGTTGGTATTAGCATTATGTAAGTATACTGCAGAATTTAAAGAAGTTTATTAAAAATTACTTTTAAAAAAATTGAAACCCCCTTATCGCCTTAAGCAAAAAATTGCATTGACAAATAAACATGTCAACTAAAACCGTAGCATTTTTCTTCTCTTTTACAAACATGAAAATAATAAATAATAAAAGTTCTAAAACATAAAAAACAGGTTTATTTTGCTCCATAGTCGTTCGAACTCAAATAAAGAATTCTGCCACTTTACTTCTTATTGTTATCAAAGATATTTTTCATTTATGTGACATACATCGTTACGAAAGGATTAAGAAAGAAAACCCGTATTTACCTAGTTTTCGTGCTAAAAGCTTTGGTATAAATATGGATGTGTTAGAGCAGAAAACATTATCACCACCTTGTTCAAACACATATGCTACTTAAATACTTCTATTCTCTTGGCAAATAGTCATCACAGCTTCTCGTCGGATTTTCGGCGTTCATTTATTTATTTACGCAAAGTTCCTCAACTGTAAGGTATTTTCTAACTCTTTTTAGAAATAAATATTTTAAAATGTGTTGCATGCTTTTTGAAATATTTTTGGAGCCACATTCGATTTACTTTAAGCAAATATCATAGTAAAAATGCTACCCTCCACTGATGTTTCAGAATTTAGATATACTTTTTTAACTGATAAACGTTGAGTGATAAAACCAAGTCTGAATTTAATTGTTTTACGTAATGTTTTTAGTAATAAATACTTTAGTTAAGTATGAAAATGTGTAACAAAAGATTATATGCATTACTTAATAATTCTTTAAGACAGAATTTGATAACACACTGTTCTATTTTTCTTTAACAAAGCATCAATTTCTTTTGACAAAATGTTTTAATTGTTTCTAATGAGGTTCATTTCACTTGCTGTATAAAATTAAAATAATGTCCCAATTTTAAGTTTGGAATGAGAAATGTGCATTTAAGTCGTTTAATTTAATTGATAATCAATTACGCAAATCTAAGCTATATTTATGCGTATATTTAACTGTATATCTAAACCAAACGCAGAAGTATTTCTCCCAGAGAAAAAAATCGTCATAGTAATTATAGAGACAGCAAAGCAAAGGAAGATTTTTTTTTTAACTTTTAAGCTAAAAGTATTTCAAAAACATAGTGCTTTAACTATTGTAATAATTTATGCAGTATTTTTATGTAATTATGCATTAATTCCAAGATGAATGTTTTATTTGTTGAATAACAATGTCAGCAATCAAAAAAATATTTAAAATCGTAAATATGAACCCAACAGTATACTGCGTCTGTATGATACGAATGTTTAGCCTCTTCAAAAGTAACGTCTAAAAAGGCGTTCTTAGTTTTTATTGGTATCGAAAACTCATCAGAGGAGCTTCAATTCTATCCCGGTGGTGAAATTGGTCTGTTTGAGAAGCTTTCAAAACCGGTTTAACGACTCTATTTCTACGATGCAAAAATATTCCAGACAGATTTAGAAAATCATCTGCTTCTAGGCTAAGAGATGAGTCTTAAATTTGTTTACATATTCTCAATTTTTACATTATTTTTTATTTAAGATATGTATCCGACTTCAAAATTCAAGCATTCATTTTTGTTTA
The DNA here is from genome assembly GCF_026930045.1 of Uloborus diversus. NCBI lineage: Eukaryota > Metazoa > Arthropoda > Arachnida > Araneae > Uloboridae > Uloborus > Uloborus diversus. Next base: position 196,132,919 of record NC_072731.1, on the reverse strand, counting down.
GAATAAAAAACCAGGGTTTTTATTGTTATCATTTATTTGGCAATACTGCACAGACATTACAACTGAAGGTAATTGGAATTTTAAGTACAGCATTAAAAACAGGTACTTTTTTTAAGACCAAATTTTGGATATCTATGTAAATGCTTCAGATTTTTGATAGTTTATTTTCAGCTAAATATAATTTTTTCAAGTAAGTTTACTTTCTTAATTTTTAGCTAAATACGTTTATTTACTTTTTTAACTTCCTCTTACGTACAGTGTCCAATAAATCTTCACCATTTTAAATAAATTCATATTTTTACAAATTTTTCGAGAAATAAGAGATTAATAGTTCTGTAACTGTTGTCACATGAAAGGTATGATACTACAATCTATATTAGTGTCTTAGAATGAGCAGAACACTTCAAATGCTTGCGCTTTATGTTGTTGAGAACCGGAAAAAAAAGAGTGGAATTATTTCAAACATTTTGGCTACTGCCCGAGATTCGTACTACCGTTCGCAAGTAAAGGGCAGAAACTGCACACTTTTATTTTTTTTTTTTTAATTTTTAACCATCTATTATATTTTAGGTTTTTTCGTACAAGCATGCTTAGTTGGTTTCGGCTGAAAAAAAGCCCGAAAAAAAACATGAAATTGCAACATTTCTCTATTATTAGTACAGAGTACAAAACACGTTTCTTCAGTTATCTCGAAAATTCAATTCTGCAGATACTGCTCTGTACCTGCCCACGGCAGGGTAAAGTCGTTAGGTGTTAAACGGAAATATATTTTTACATTTTATAGACTTAGAAATTATGTTTCGAATCCTCTCGTAAGCCATATATTAAATAGTCAAGAAGCTGAACTCGTAACACATTGACAAATTCATTACGCACGTGAGAACTGGATTTCTGCTTTTAAAGAAAAATAGTATTTGAAGAAAATACTCCAATATAATGAGCTACGTAAATAAAATCACGAAAAGAAAACGGGTCAATGTGTTTGAGAATATACTTCCCTTCAAAATGGAATTGTTTTACTGCAGTTCCATTCGAAGAGGAGTATTCATCAAAAGATGCTCTAAATATAGCTTATAAGTCCTTTTAAATCCAAAAATAATAAATATTTTCCATCTGCATTTTGTTAGTGCATAAAACCATTTCTTTCATTTTTACTTTCTTCTATATCTAATATATATAGAAGAAAGTATTGGATTCGTGCAAATTTTCGAATTTCAAATTTTAACGGATTGGAACGTTTTGAGGTGGGCTAAGTCCATTTCGACCATTTTTTGGAAAATGTCTGTCTGTGTGTATGTGTGTGTGTGTGTGTCTGTGTGTGTGTGTGAGTGTGTGTGTGTGTGTGTGTGTGTGAGTGTGTGTGTGTGTCCGTCCGTGTGTGTGTGTTTCCGTGTGTGTGTCCGTCCGTGTGTGTGTGTGTCCGTGTGTGTGTTTCGAAATTTTCGAATTTCGAATTTTGACGGGTTCGAACGTTTTGAGGTGTGCTGGGTCCATTTCGACCATTTTTGGAAAATGTGTGTGTGTATCTGTGCCTCACACCAGTTTTTTGTGGTCGCTCTACAGCAAAAACTACCTTATAAAATCGAACGAATTTTAGTACACATATGTGCTCCTATGTGAACTTGTGCCCATTGCTTTTTGGCGCTAATTCCTCCAAGAGGGGTGGAGCAATGGGACGTTTCTTGAGTTATGCATGCCTGCTATTCCCGCGGAAGTAACTGGCGGAATCAAACAAAATTTGGTCCATATGTTGCCGTTAACAGGTTCAGGTGCTGTTTCAATTTTGGTGTCAATAGCTCGAACGGGGGTTGAGCTATAGAACGTTTTATGTCGTCCATTGTGACTGCTGTATCTCAAGAAATAATTAACGTAATAAAACAAAAATTTATCGACAAGTATCCCTTAGAGGGTATAAGAGCTGATTCTATTTTGGCGTCAACAGCTGAAAAGGGGGTGGCGCAATCGAACGTTCTTTTTTTTTTTTTCATTGTGAGTGCCATATCCCAAGAAGTAATGCTACGTTCCGGATGAAATTTGGAATAAATATGAATCCATATGTAAACAGGCGTTGGTTCAATTTTGGCGCCAATCGCTCCATAGGAGGCTGATTTTTTTTTTTTTTTGAATAAAAATAGCTTTATTAATGCAACAATAAGAAAGATAAATCGTAACAGGCTGTCGTCTGCGTATTTCCCGTGATTTTAATTGTGTCGGAAATATTATCTCAATGCATGGCCCCACTCAAATAATGGCGCTGGCGCTTACCATTAAGTATTGAGTGGGGCCATGCTCAATGATTTAAAATTTTTAACTGTTGCCATCTTGTGTTTGTTAACAAATAAATGTCTGCAACTATTTTAAGCAAGGCTTTTTAAGTTATATTTAATTCTCATTCTTTGCTTTGCTTTTAAAATAAATCGGGCATTGGGAAGGTCGTCATATTTTGACATGTAAAATTCCGTTTTTGTTGGGAATATTGCTTCCTCGTCAAGCATGGGGGAAGGATCAGAATTAGAAGAAAGATATAGAAGAAAGTTTCGGTGATGGCCTCAACATACTAGTTTCATTAAGCTTAAGGTAAGAAATCATAAAACTTTTGAAAAGGTTTTACAAATGTTGTTTTAGCTTTTACGTTTTAAACAGCAATACACTGCGGGCCATACAAAATGCAACACCAAGAAGAAATGGTCACGTGAGTGCAACACTGATGTTAAAAAATGAATAGCAAAATGAAAGCAAATCGATCATGTATAACTGGACAAATCTCAAATGAATGGAGGTTTGAGTACCCTGTTTAGCCACCTCTGGCGTGAATGTAAGAGGCGATATAATATTGAGGCATAGCAGCCACTTACACGAATTCCAACGTCCTCCCATAGGACGTCGAATCTTTCTTGCAACTGTAGAATCCATGTCAATTCAACAAGGGGCGTAACATGATGGTCTGGTATTTTTTTGAATTGAACATATGTTAAAATTCATTAAAAAAAATTTTAAATACTTTTTTTTTTTTTTTTTGCTCAAAAAAAATTCTGGACCGAGCTCTACAGGCCGCCAAAGATGGCGGTCCCGTCATGATTTCTCACTCGGGATTTTCGTCAAAAACTTTAACGTTCATTATCTCAGGAACGGTAGAACATATTTTGTTCCGGTTTGTTTTATTTAAAAGGATGTGTTTTCTTGTTTAAAAAACATAAACATCATTTTCAAATATGTGCTTTAGTTTCTTTTCCATAGTCTTAAAAAAAAAAAAGTTTAAAATAATTTTTCTCAAAAATGTAAATTTTAAAATTTTTCTTTTTTTTTACAGTTTATTAGTACTACTAAACACTAAGTTCCCTAAAAAGGAGAGCTTCTACTTTTCGTTTAACAGATTTTAGGGTTTTTAATGAGCTTTTACGTAAAGAGAGACCAGAAAATTCATTTTTTCTTTTTCGCACAAAGTGGCCAGAAAATACTTTTAATTCAGTCACATCGAAAAACTTTTATTTTGAGTCGCCTTTATATTCAGGGCATTGAATTTAGTGAGAACAAGATGGCATTGCGCTTAGTGATTCTTTCGGCGCTACGCTGAAAGGTTGCGTGTGTGGAAATGCGGCGAATCAGCTGGAGACCGCTTTCTTCTTTTCACAAAAAATAAAACTCCTGGATGAAGTGGAGACTCAAAACGAAAGATTCGCTATATACCATAGTTAAAAAAGTTTTCTGGCCACTTGTTGCAAATTTTGCTTTTTTTTTTTTTGAATTTTCAGGTCTGCTATTACGTAAAGAGTTCTTAATAAACCCTGATTATTTTCAAATGCCTCTAAAATCTGTTAAACAAAAAAATGGAAGCTCTCTTTTTCAGGGAACGTAGTGCTCAGTAGTACTAATAAACTGTAAAAAATTTAAAAATTTTAAAATTAATATTTTTGAGAAAATCAAAAAAAAAAAAAACTTTTTTTCCGAAGACTGAAGGAAAACTAATTCACACATTTCAAACTGTTGCATATATTTTTAAACGAGAAAACACATCCTTTTAAATAAAAAAACCACAACAAAATATGTTCTACCGTTCCTGAGATAATGTACTTTAAAGATTTTGACGAAAATCCCAAGTAAGAAATCATGACAGAATCGCCATCTTTGGAGGCCTGTATCTCGGCCCAGGAACTTTTTAACGCAAATATATATATATATATATATATATATATATATATATATGAATTTCAACAAATATTAAATTCAAAAAAAAAAAAATCCGAGACCAACAAGTTACGCCCCTTGTTGAATTGATATGGATTCTAACAACTACAAAATACAATTTATAATAAGTGTTAAAAAGGGCAAATTAAAAGCTACTGCAAATAATATACTTTCTGTTAATAATTTAATCGAAAATGTTTTAGCTATTTCCTCTATATAGCCATGCCTTCAAATTCTTCTACATTTTTAGAACCAAAATGACCATATTAAATTGCGTGTGTAAAAACGTTTTATTGCTCTTAATTGCAAAAGTTTAATGATCACTTAAATGCTTAAACATAAAATGTAGGAATATGACACCCTTCAAAACAGGATGTTTCATTGTAAAAATTTTTCATTTTCCGTTGTTATTTTTTAGCTGTTTTCTTCTTCAATTTTTCATTTTGGTCTCTTTCTTCATATTTATTAACGTTAAAAACTAATAAAATGCAAATTAAGTTAAAAAATTCAAACTAAAAACGTGTAGCATTTTTATAAAGCACGCCTCTATTGTTTTTGCATGAAATTCAATACTATAAAATTTTAATTATTTTCCTTTCTTATATGTGAAGATTAACAAAGTCAAAAAATGCAAAATTCATAACGAATAAAAAAGAATCTTCAAAGCATTTTTATTTAGGTTAAAGTTGAAACATTTTTACTCTAACTTGAATTAATTTCAGCTAAGGCTGACATAATTCAAAAATTTTTGCACTTTACAACAACAGAAACGTTACCAAACTGTAATTGTTAGCTTTATAACCTTAAAAGTTATTGTATTTAATTCTGATAATGTTTTTATTTGTTTTTACAGTCTTATTATTCTTGGTGAATCCTTTAAAAGAAAAACGTTGTAGCAGCCATATCAGTTTCAAACAAATTTTCTTTTAAGACTTTTAAATTTTAACTGGCGTTAAAGAATAAATGTGAAGCAATGGTTTTGTCTCTATGTATGCGAATGTTTATGAAACGTGCGCTTAAATGTGCTATTGAAAAAGAAGAATCAAATATAAAACAATTATTTTGAAAAGCGCACAAATATGTTTAATAATAGTTCTACAGCGATTTTCAAAAAACCTTCAGTTTCGGAATTTAATGCCCAAAACGTCACTACCAATCGAAAATATTTATTTTCCTTTACTTTATTTTGGCAGTTAAGAAATTGAAGGGTCACGCGGAAAAATGATCATGGTCCACCATGCACAAATTTTCCTCAGTACGTTTTCAATCTTGAAATTTCGAATCTTTTCCAAGTTAGCCTCATTCTTCCCTGTTAAAACTCAGTCGCTATGATGTTTCTTGCCTGAATAAAATGACTCTTAAATACTGTCTGTAATAATTTAGGTGTTCTCATAGGTAAACCAGAATTTTATTAGGAAAATAGCCCTTGATCCTCGTAGCCGTTTAATTGTTTTCAATGCATATGCTTCGTGAAGTGTTACAGCTAAACTCACGATCATAATACTGATTACACATAAATTCATAAGAAGACAATTTTTTTACAAAATTCTTGTCTATGGAAAATAATTCGATTCCTGCTTGCATCTTTTCCATGTATTTAAGGGAAGGGGAGAATTTGTTGTCAAATTTTCAGTGGAAAAATTCCGATTAGTTCCGATGCTTTGAGCACTTAAAGTGACTGTGAAGATTCGAAAACGTTCACAGCAGCTTTTTTCAAACACTTTTTTCACGAAACAACTGTTGTTCAACTGGTGGACATTTTAGCTCAAAGAGTTATTTACCAATCGTTCTGAAAATTTTTGCGCACACTCTGTATACCATTATACTCAAACCTAACTGTGGGATGATATTATTGCTAAAAAAAGGTTTAATGCAAGAAATGTCAAAAACATATGGTAGAAAAAAACATGACATAGTTCCCAAATACCTCAAAAACATGCAGTTTTCAACTTTTTTGATCACAATTAGCTTCATGTATTCTTAGGAAATATGTTGTTTACGAAAAGGAAAAATTGTAATGATTACATATAAAAACTGGCTTCGGTAATTCCCACCAGCAACGAGATCTGATGGTGACCGCCCGTGGACAGTAGTTTTTAACTCCACTATTTCTGGTTTAAATGACTTGAAAAAAAACTACAAAGTGTACTTACAAAAATGAGTAAAATATCCTCCAAGTTTAAAGAAATTTTGATTATTTCTTTTCTGTTAAAAAAAATCACGAAAAACGCTAAAACTTCGGCCTGCTAAACTGGTTTCCTCTCTTAATCAAGAAGTAATACTTATGACAATTTACCAATGAAAAGTTTCATTTCTATTGAAAATCGCAGTCATAAGAGCCTAACTTTTTTGAGTAACGAACAAGCTTCCTTTTAATGCACTAAAGGAACAAGTGTAAATTTCTTTACAAATGTGTGACTTCCGACAGAAAATGTAAATAATTGTACATTAAGGGGAGGCATTATAGTTTGCAATTTAATGCAATATGTGTTTTCAGAAAAAAAATGACCAACTAAGTAATTCAAATATGTTGAATCAAAGTAAAATAATAAAATTTCGAAGCAAAAACAAATGTATAGATAATACAAATGATATTGATAATTTCTGTTTTGAAAAGTAGTTACAGTCAAGTCAGACAAGGATTTTCAAATTTTAATATCATTACTTGCATTTTCCATAGTATTAGTAATGTTTAAAAAGTTCCCATCAGAATATAAGCAGTTCTTGATTTTGTCAAAAGGATTAAAAAAAGAAAAATAATTTGAATTCTGAAATTTTGAATTCAAATTATGTTTTTCGCAATCACAAACTGCGACAGGGCAGTACTCATTGGAGTTATTGTTTCTAGAAACGGCTGCTGTTCCCCCAAGCCTTCCCCTCCTCCTGGACGGTTACGTGTACATAGTTCTATGTGTAGACTTGTGTGTATGCGTAGACCTGTGTGTATGCGTAGGCCTGTGTGTATGCACGTAGGCGTGTGTGAGTGTATGTGTGTGAAGTCTTGTGTGTGTATGTGTGAGAGTGTGTGAGCGTGCGTGTGTGTAGGACAAGGACGCCTCCGACCAGGAGAAGCGGATAGCTCAGGACCAAGGAACAGTTGCGCCTGCAGAGGACGGTGGGCGGTGGTGCTGCAGAGGCCCCTGGTCCAAGCTGAAAAAGGAACCGGACGCCAAAAACGGTCAAGTGAGGACAATAAGCAATCATGATTGCTCAAAAAGGAAAAAACAGACGGAAATAATAAATAAATCGAAAAAAATTAATGCAGTGGCAAATAAATATTTTTATAAATAAGAGTGTGTGAATTTTTTGTTGGAAAACAATATTTTCAAGATAAATAGCGCGAAGGACTGGTTGTCTTAAAAATTGCTTCTAAAGTTAAATATGCCTACATGAGCAATAAAAACACTTTTGTTAAATTGTAACGTTTAGCAGGGAAGCATCGTAATGTGAATGCATTGAAACAGATCGATGCATGAAATACAAAAAAAAAAAGGAAAAAAACGAAAATATTTCGCAAAGAGGTTTCCAGATGAAGGAGTTAGTGAAACAAAATTGCTTTCCGTGAACAGTTGCTAAGCAAGTGATTTTCTGACGGATTATTAAAAGAATGAATTCTTTCTGTCATCGATTCACGCAATATTCATTTTATTTCTTAAGTTTATGAGTTATGGAATAAAATTTTGCACAAACATGAAAAAAAAAATTGAAAACAATACTAATGGCAAAAATTTTCCTTCTTCAAGAAGAAACAAAATCACTGTTTTTAAGAATGGGATATATATGCTTCAAACATATATATATATATATATATATATATATATATATATATATATATATATATATATATATATATATATATATATATATATATATATATATATATATATATATATATATATATATGTGTGTGTGTGTGTGTGTGTGTCCGTCCGTCCGTCCGTCCGTTTAAGAATGGTTTTGCAAATGTTTTTACCTTTAGCGCATTTACCTTGATAAATCTAATTTTGTAAGCATAGTTTTAAGTCATATTTAATTGTTCAATTTTATCAGTCATTCAGTCATTAGAAAATTTTATTCATATTCCATGTGACAAGTGTAAGATAACTAACTTATTATTATCCTCTTCTCCAAAGTCTATCTTTTATGTATGACAGACTATTTAAAAACATTTCTATCATTTGAATTAAGTTTCATATGTGTCTTCCAGAAACAAATATTCTTTAAACAGACATTCGATTTCAAAATTAATACTTTCTTCTCTAGGAAATGTGACAGAGATAGATATGATTGATCTTTAATTCTGAAAAGCAATGAAATTAAATTATTTCTGCGATGAGCAAAAATTAATTTTCTAAAAGAGGAATTTTCAAAATGCTCAATTGTACACGGTCGGTTTGTCGGAGAAATAAATTACCTTTTAATATTTGAAATTTGAAGTTTTATGAAGTAATAAAATATTTAAAGGCTAAAACATGATATTAGTATTAGTTTCAGCGAAATCAACGAACAGAGACAGAACTAAATTTCATCGTGACGACTTATGGTATTTACTCTTGTCACAAATTGAAATTCCGTGTTGGTTTTATTGAACCTCATTTGTAAGTAACAAACATTTGAAGAAAAAACTTGATGTGTACTGCAATTTTTGGCACTTAATTCTTCAGTTATCGCTATTAATGCACTTTTACAGCGCCAAAATTTCCCCTGGTGGTGACTTTTGGTACTATCTTTTTTTATTGTAGAAACTTAAATCCCATAGTCTGCTATGCACGCCCATAAAATTTGGCGATATTTCGTCCAATACTTCTCTTGCTAGAAGGCTCTAAACACCTCACGTTATTTCACAACCAAGCTGCAGTACAAACCCTTGCCCGTGAATCGGAGGACAAGTTCGAAGACTACGAATACATGAAAAATATATTACTTAGAAAATTCAAATCAATTCCTGAGGGGTTCCGGAGAAATTTTATAGACCATCAGCATAATCAGGAAAAAACTTGGCGGGAATTCATGTTTGAGCTTAGTAACTACTTCGAAGAGGGGATAACTGGGTTGGACATCAAAGATTTTGAATCGTTAAAGAAACTGATTATTACTGACCAAGCTAAAAAGAGGGTTCCAGAGACGGTACGGGAACATTTCTTGGACGAATAATCCGAAAATGTCGTGCCAACTCAGTTGGCCGATAGACTAGTCTCTTATAAGAGTGCGCAAGAAGGCTACGGAAGCTCATACGATGGCTATGTAGGACACTCCCTGAGCAAAAATAGACATTTCTGTTCCCCTTTGGGGGATCAGAGAACCACCAGGGCCCGACAGGAAACGAGTAAACAAACAAAACCCAGTGATATTGGGACAAGTGCAATTTCGTCGAACCAGAATTACAGAGTAACATGTTTTTTATGCGGCAAGGGAGGGACACCGGGCAGCGGTATATCGAGGAAAAAGTGTTCTAAACTCACAGACACGAAGGATAGAGACAAACGTTGTGGAAGCGGAGACGAACGATTGTTCGGAGGGTTCTTCGTCAACATTGCAAGCGAAGATCATTGCCTCAACAGTTAATGAGAGTAAATGGACAGGAAAATTTGATAAATTAAAAAGGGTCAACATAAAATGTGGAGATAACATTCTAAATCAGATAGTTGACTCGGGAACTCAGGTGTCAGTGATACGGGCTGACTTAATTGAGGATATCATTGGCAAAAGTGAGGGAAATGTAGAAATAGTATCCGCATTTGGTGAAAGAGAGAATAATCCTCTTTGGGTAATACGAATGGCAATTGCTGATGGCAAGCAGAGAGATCCCGATAATCTGTCAGTTTCGAATAAGTTGACTAATGATCTGTTGATATCCTCAGCTACTTACAAGTCGCTACGTAAGAGAGCGACTTTGCAAATCAAGGGTGAATGCTCAGAGCCAGGTACAACCAAGGACCTTCGCCATGCTGAAAATGAGTATAGACATCGCCCATCTCGGAACCAGCACATAAGAGCTTCAAAAACCCGATGTGTTTGTCTTTCTAATATACCATACGACTGTAAATGGACTTCCATCAAAGACTTATGTGAAAGTCGTGTGAAAGTGGGTGAAGTAGCTTATGTTAAGATCTTTGAGGACAATCACGGGAAACCCAGAGGCTGAGGGGTCATCTCTACAGAAAGCCGTAGATCGATTACATAGATATGAAATTAATTCACGTGAACTTGTCGTTAGGAGGAACTGGTGAGACAGTGGTTAGGGTTTAGTGTGACTTTGTCGACTTCAAATTTTTGGTCGTTTTGTAAATGTATTTCCGTGTCCATGTTGTATATAATGTGCTTAAAATTTAGCTATGTATTTGATTCTGCCGAGGAGGTTGCACAGTTGCTATTTGTTTGTGGTAAAAATGTGACAATTTTTATTAATATTAAGCTTCATTGTGACTTCAGTAAACAATGAGTTCCCTGAGGGAGGAGCTGTAAGATTCCCCCAAGGTCGTGAGCTAAGCCGTAAGGCTTCGCTACTATAACGAAAACTTTGGAATGACGTTGGCAACATGATCGGACCGGGAGAGTGAGAGGTGGCTAACGAGAGCCGGTACGTTGTGAGGAATGATTTGTGGTTTTCGTTTTTGATGTCTATGTATTTTAAATTACATGGTTTTTTATGTGGTGGTTTGTTTGACAGTTTAAGATTGTGAGACGTTGGAAAATTTTCCCCATTAAAGAGTTTAAAGCCACCAAGCTGTCCTGTGTTCAAGAATCAAATAATTTTACTGGAACTGTTGTATAAAATCAAACAGTAGAGTATGACTGGAAGGGCATGCTTTCACCAGAATACAGCAGAAGACATACATAATGATGCGTTCTCAAGATAATAATTAATGATAATTTTTAGAGTTCAAAGAATTATTTTTTGCCTATTTTATATTTCATTTCTTGTTGCTAACACCAAGGATAGAATGCATGTCAAAAAACACTTAATTTCGTTTTGAGGTACAGTTTTCTTAAAATATTAAACACTTTTACTAATACATTATTACAACTTAATAGTTTTCCAATTCAGGTGAAACAGACATTTTATTTAGGCTTATATCAGTAGCATTATATTAGACATATTTATTAGTTTAACATGGGTTAACAGTTAAGCAATTATTCCTTTTTACTTTGTATTCCCTTTGTAGCAATTAACATGCTCCATAAAATATTTAAAATTTAAAAAGTGTCAGCAGTTAACTTAAAAACACTCTTCAGTAATGCAGAATATTTCGAAGACCTTCTGTTTAGCATCGATTTCCTCCAAAGTCAGGGACGATGTTTATGGAATCTTTAATGATAGATTTTCTTCGGCAATCATAACTCATCGTCGAGTAAAGATGTCAACGAAAATAGCAATTCTCACACAGTACTTACTTATTTAGAGGTAAATATTGGGGAAATGGAGAATAAATTATATAAAGATTATTTAGGAAGAGACATGATTTTCCTTACGATCGATTTAGAAGCGTTTGAAATTTGATGTTTGCAGTAAGCTGGTTATTTATTTATTTTTTATTTATTTATTTATTTATTTATTTTTTGGTAATACGAGCATGAAACAATTGTAATGACAATTTATGTCACATCTGAAAATTTGTCGTACAAATTAATCTCTCGGTCCCACATTTATTTCATTTTGAAACCAAAGAAAACAATTAATTTCTTTTTCTTTTTTTTTCCCTTTAATGTCTCAAATGTTATAATAATAACGTGTTTTTTAATGTCTCAACTGTTGACCTTTTTAGACCTTATTCCTAAATGTTTTTAAGATTTACTCCCAGTCTCCATGACATTAAAAATCCCCCCCCCCCCTCCCCAACTAACAAAAGGTAACAAAGGTAATTGAAACCGAAAAACAGGGGGAAAGAATTTTCGTGTCGGCAAAAATAGACAGAGAGAGTTTTTCAAACATTTTTCAAAATTATGTACTCATTCCTACAAATATAATATTAACTTTAGTTACAAACATATAAAAACATTACACTAGCTCAAAAAGCAATTAAAATTAATACATGTGTTTTAGGGCTAGAAAGAATTCCTTTTTAAGCGTAAAGTAATGAGCTTATGGATAAAAATAATGTCGGACAATAAGGCAATTGGGTTTTGTTCTCCAAATTTTTTGTTCATCCTCAAACATAAAAGCTATGTTCATAATATGTTTTTAATCTTTCGGGCTAGGAATTTCAAAAAAAGTAATCATTAAATGTAAAAAAATTTTCCTGGCACCATTGACGACGGAAATTAGTTATTCAATTTATAAATTCATTTTATTTCCCATTCAAAAGAAAGAATTGACGAAGCAAATTGTTTTTATTCAGTTTACAGAAAAAAAATATATTTTTTTTTTAAATTTCAATAAGTGATATTTAGTTTCATTAAATGTTTGTTATGTTTTGAGATGGGGAGACGGGAAATGAAAAACAATTTTGCTCTTTAAATGCATACAGGTTTAATGGCTTCTGCTGAAATTTAGATGCCTTTATCAAAAATAGTTTTCCGCCTAATTCTACCTTATTTAAATTGTTTCTGTTAAAATTTTCTTGGATAAGTGGACGAAATATTGAGGAAATTATAAAATGTAACGTCAGTTTCAAAGAATGATTTTCATGTTTTTGTTACAATAATCAATATTTTTTTTCGTAAAAGAGACATTTTTTTTCCTTAGAACGTTATTATTACTGTTTAAAATATATATATTTGAAAGAATTTGGATTCTAAACAAACTACAAAATCGATACTGATAATCGGCAAACTGAGCTTGTTTACTTCTGGATGAATTTTGCGTTAGCTGCTGTGAAAATATAAGTATATGTGCTAATTTGATCGTGAGAAAATTAACTCTGCACGACACATTTATTAGTATTAAATTCTGTATACCCAAGTTTCAGGATTAAAAGAAACTCTTTCCAAACTGAGGAAAAGTACCCGTGCTTTTGAATCCATTGTTTTGACTTTTGGAGTCTTGAATCTCCAAAATGTTGTCGAATTGAAAAAGGGTTCGTTGTCACCGCGAAACAGTACATTCAATGTACTGAGAAAAGTCTATTTAGATGCTCGCAAATTACTTCATCTTCAAGCTTAATGTCATTCTTGTAATTCAAAATGGAGCTGCATATAATATCTTCTCACCATTTTCGACTTAGCACATGTTCCAAGTACAGGTAACCATCCCTTCAATTGTCATCAATATTAGCAGATGCAGGGTTTTATTTGCAAGCTTTAGCGCAAAGCTTCCCGCCGAATATAGGCATCTGATTCTTATGATACAAATTACATAAATAATTTAATTTAACAGTGAGGGTCCATGCCAAATAGATACCTATTCGAGGGGAGTTTATAATGCCGTGCAACAATGTGAACATATCATGTAAACACATGGCATCTTACGACTGTCGAAGAATCACGCATCATGCACGTTAAAGATGGTGTCTTTAAATTTTTTCGTTTTGGCCCGTGATGGAACGCACGAACACATAAAGCTAGCGTTTAAATACTACACTGAAGACGAACGTCTAAGATAAAAATTCTGTCCAAAATAACAATTATTTTAAATTTCAATTGTGGACTCGTTAAATTAAGAGAGTTTCTTTTTATTTTTTCATTTTTATTTTAGCGACTATAAATGTACTTTTTACACATTAAAAACGCGTAAATGCAACTTTTTAGACATTAATTATGGGTATGATTTTAGACATAATTCTAACACTTTGAATGTTTAAATGTTTCTATACGCAAAGTTTCCCTTAAAAATTACGTTAGCTTCTATAAGTCATGATGAATGCTTTGCTTTCCCCGTAACCATTACAAAGTAGTTAGATTGTTCGAACCACCCCTTTCTCCCTCCAAAAGAAAGAAGAATTGAACAAAGAAAAACACGTTTTCAAAGAAGAGAGTCTGTGTCTAAATAAATAAGGCTTTTTTTTCTTTTTTTTTTTTTTTCTTTCTTGAATTTCAAGAATGCCCTGATGCCCAGCAACAAAAAGAAAGTTTGATTAACAAGAAAGCTACAAACTTCTAGGAAAATAATACACACACGAGTCGGTAAGGAAATGTCTTTGTTATTGCAGCCCTAGTCTAAAAAAGTATTATAATTCTTATTTTGTCATATTTTTGCTGTTTGTATCATATTAATTTCAGCTTCTGTTCAAACATGAAATCGGAATAATACAATTTTGGAAAAAGAAATATTCTTGAATTAAAAAGATATACTTATTTTACTGTCAAAATCCGACAGCTCTATATAAACTGATAAGTGAGTTTTATTGGAACGTATTTTAAATTAAACGTAAACGAGATTAAACTATTGATTGTACAGAGCATCAATTGAACTAAAATTGTTCGAAATTTAATGTGCCTTAAAACGGATATAACACATTTAGTATCAAAAGTTGGATAGTTTAGGAGTTAAAACGGGAAAACTTAAGTCCGAAAATTTCGTAGTTTTTAGCGAATTACGCAGCGAGCACAGGTTTTCGAAAGCTGCAAACTTAGGTTTACACTACCCTAACTGACCCAAACACATCGCACTTTGCGATTTTAATGTCTGATATGACTGAACTAAATGTCGTAAGATTCTTGTCAATGACGTTTCCCCGATAACATCCTATTTGAAACAGGTCATTCAATTTTTTGCGGAACAGAGTTCCATTTTACTACGTAAAGATTCGATTAATTTAGATTACACTTTGTCAGATGAATAAATGAGGAAGGATTTAAAATAAATTTGATACATGTAGCTATTTTAAGGGAAAAAAGGAAGTTTTCTTCAAACAAAAAACTTGCCTTTAAACTCATAAATACACACGTTTTTTCATGAAAATCTGGATTCCAGGTAACCCTAAAACAGATCTCAACATATGTTTACATATTTGGGCCATTCCACGGAAAACGGTAATTTTGTCCCGCACGCGACACTTCATACATTTCATTGAAAATAAAAATTTAAAAGGGCAATGAACAAAACTTTTTTGTTTAAGAAAACACAAACACATGTCTGACTACTCAAGCGAAAAATGTTGTCATTACTTTTTAAAATTATCTTTTTTATAAAATATAGGAACCGTCACGTGCATATCAAAATGACCGTTTTCAAAGGAATGGCTATATGCATAACTTTCTTTTTTCAACAATTTAAATTATTATTTCTTAACAAATGAGATATGTTTCCTTTACGTTGGAACCTTAGGTTTCAAAACCTGCAATTGTTTCGCCATTGCTATATTATAAGAGCAAAACTATTAAGTAACGCATACAGCAAACTAAAAGAGGCTGAATTTGGATGTATCGCGCGTGACGCATGCAAATTAATTAAATTTTAAATAACAAAGTTAATTCATAAAATAATACTGTGTCAAGAACATCTTTGTATCAAACGTCAAGATTAAAACTTGCGCTTACTCCTGTTAAATCAAAATATTAAGATCTATAACAAAATATTGGTGAAACTATCGAGTTGGATAGACCCGCACATGACGGTGGAATGACCCATTTGATTTTAAACATTGGTTATATACTTTAATTTTTCATCCTCTTATATACTTTTGTATAATAGCGACGAGTATCGCTGACGTCATCCACAATGAAACTCGCGCCATGACATGATAATTTGATAACAGTTTTTGATGATGTTTGACGTGCAGGGAAAGGTTTTATTTTGACAAGGCTGAACTGGATCCGGTAACGTAACTTTTACTGGTAAGAATGTCATTTTAATAGAATGAAGAAACGAAAAAAATCTCAAAAATGAACGCTACCTACTGGAGTTTAGCTTTAATCCACTGGAGTTAGGGTTAAAATTTCAACTATGAAAATATCACCAAACAGGCAATGGCTTTGTTTAAATGTAGAGAAACAATTTTCACCCGTCATACTTTAACGGTCGATTTTCTTGTACAATGATAATAAGGGCCTCATGCAAGTGAAACACCCTCCGCAGTTGCGATTTGCGGATTACGAGCGGACTGCGAGCGACCTGCGGCCACTATCCGATGCAAGTGTAACACCGCCGCAGATTTGCAACTTTCTTCTCCTACTCGGCATCTACAACCGATGATAACGATTCTCAGCCAATGGGGATCTGTTTACGTGACATCATACTCACGGATCACGTGATCTCCAGCTGCCGCGAAATGCTGTTTACAATTTGTATAGTTGCCGCACAGATGAGAGCATTAGAGCAAAATGGGGAAAACGCATTTTCAGTCTAAAATTCTAAATCATTTTAATTTTTTCAACAACTGACAACATGATCCACCGAATACTTGAAGGAATCAACTTTTTTTTGTCTATTCTTTTAGAGGAGCATATTTGAATACATGTTGAAACTAACGAGATAAAGAGATAAGTTCATTCGAGCAGTGATCCTAACTCTAAATGTAGGCACAGAAAATAAAATAAATTTACATTTTTACACTCGAAGGACACAGATCTAGGGTTGAATTCAAAGGTGATATACTAGTAAATGTTTTATTTAGCTTGTAACAATCACTGAAAGCTTTGTTATCGTTATATTCTATGCATGATTTGATTGTTTACCCTGACATGTCAAAGCTATGTAATATTTCAGTTCATATTTTTGTCAAACCTAAAATTTGCAACTTCAGATCTGTATTTAAGATTCTGTTGAAATAGTATTTTCAGTGTGAACATAACTCAGTTGTCATAAATGAACATAATTCAGTTTTATTTGCTTCAAGCTAAATGGAAATTTCATATGTATTTCTTTTTGAATTCTATTCCTTGTACATATTGACAGAAAATTGTTTCTTCAAAAGTTTCATCAAAGACTACAATATACTTCCAAATTCTATACTTCAATTGAATAAGTTCTTCTTTTTAAGTAAAGCAGCTGCATTTATCCCATGTTGACAAGATATGATAGATCTAGCTGTGTTACAGAATACTCTTAATTTTCATTTTAATTTAAAATGATTATCACTTCTTCCCTAAAGTTGCCATATAAACACAAAAAAGGATATCCTTTAAAAACTTTATGAAGGTACCGGTAGAAAAGAGATTTTTTAAAAAAAAGAGAGAAAAATTAATTTGAATTTTATTATCTTGAATTCAAATTATGTTTTTCGCAATCATGAGTGTGTGTGCATATGTAGGCGTGTGTTTGTGTGTAGGCATGTGTGTTTGTGTCTGTGTGCAGGCATGAGTGTGTGGGTAGTTGTGCGTATGTGGGTGTGTGTTTGTGTATGTGTAGGTATATGTATGTGTGTGTAGGTGTATATATGTATCTGTGTGTAGGAGCGTGTATGTATGCGTGTAAGTAGGATATTGACGAAACCTGGAGACGGTTTTTGCTATAGGAGCAGCATCGTGAGGAGCCGGTCGACGGTCATGCTGCGGAGGGTGCTGGTGGGAAAATAAAATGATAGGAACGCCAAAAACAGTCAAATGAAAGCAATAAGCAATCGTGATTGCTCAAAAAAAAAACATAGATAAATATTACTTTGCACTAATTTTCCGTGAAGCATTTCTTAGCTTATATGTACAAAATAGCAATGTACAATGAATTCATAATTTGTACCACAATAAGTGTGCAACATATATTGCACAAGTAGAATGAAAGGGGTAGTTTTTAAATTTGAATACCATTATATTAGTGCCACTTTCATTCTACCTGTTAAGCATGAATGCACGACTGCTTTTCTATTACACAACAGCTACATGGAAAATTTACGGGTTTTCTGGTGAATGGTGATACCACTACTTACTACAGCCTGGGTATCACTTTTTGTCGATAGGGCCCTGCCTGTTCAACTTTTTAGGGGTATCAGAGAGATTGAAAGTACAGTTAAACTCGGTTAATACGAAATGAAATTTTCGTATTAACCGAGTACGTCAGAAAATTACGTCAGAAAATTTCGCTTGCCTTAGCCAAGACCCTTAATTTAATGTACTTATTGTACATGAAATTTTTAATGTAATTAGATGGCAAACCAAACTTAACGAATAGAATGTTTGTTGTAGCCGTGATTTCTTTATAAACACAGGTCGTTTCAAGAGAGTTTAACTGCATCTTGATACAGTATATCGCATACGTAATACAACACTGCCGCAAGTCAAAAATTGTCCATTTTGATTTGTAGGATGTCCTGGTACATTTTAATTAGTTCTATTAAAATTCAAGACAGCCACAAAAGAAACGCATTTTTTAACCTTATTTTTGAGATGAGTCAGTGTGTTACAAGGGAGGGGCAA
Source organism: Uloborus diversus (assembly GCF_026930045.1). Lineage (NCBI taxonomy): Eukaryota > Metazoa > Arthropoda > Arachnida > Araneae > Uloboridae > Uloborus > Uloborus diversus. The sequence continues at coordinate 196,114,505 of NC_072731.1, read as the reverse complement.
TCGCCCCCCCCCCCCCTTGAGGGAACTGCACAGGCAATTTAAAAAAATTGTAGTTCTAAAACACAAGAATCGGCAGTCTTTGATGACGTTAAAGTAAGGAATCTCCCTCCCAGACACTTTTTGGAATTGAAGTTTAAAAAAGGTAATTTCAGACGATTTTGATGATGTTAGGATGAGGAGTTTGGAGACCCTCCCCGGGCATTTTACAAAATTTGTTTTATAGGCGTGATTATAAACATCTCGGGTATTGTTTCAGGAAGGAGTGGGTGCAGTGACTTTCCTCTGATAGTTTTTATTTTTTTGAAACTGAAGACCCAAAAAGGTGCAGTTTTAGACAACCTTAGATCATATTACGAGAAGGGATTTCAAAGCGTTTCTACAAAACTGAAGTTCTAAAACGCAATTTTAAAATACCTCTTTCAACGGAAAGGAAATGGGTTAGTTTGGAGACCTGCTTGGATCTCTATGTTTTTGTTGTGTTAAATAAAATTGGTGTACTCCCCCCCCCCCTCCAGTGTAAGTCAGATACGTACTAAGAGATTAGTTTAAAAAATCAACCGCTCCCTCCTTGAACATTTTCTAGATTCACCCTTGAAATTGATTTCAAATTCCCCAGATACTCACCCCTTTACATCACAAAAGATTGTCTTAAACTTTTTATTTTCGAAGTGCAACCTTCATTCCAAACAAATTCAGGAAGAGTGAACTGAATTTTATCCCTTATCATACCTCGCGCCCTGTTATGTGTTCATCCTTGAATACCACAAAGGCTCTGTAAAGAAAAAGATACCCCTTAAAAATTTTGATATGTGCCATGTTTTTGGATACCCCTGTATACATACAGGAATGATTTAATATGACAAAGAGGAAGAAATTGCAGCGCGACTTAAAGTTGAAGAAGGCAAGTATCTGTACCAGGAACATCAACCAATTCAATTGTTATGCTATAAATTTGCTTTCTTGTTGTGCATAACAATTTTAATTTGAAATATATAAAATAATTAAGTTTTATCGTTTATAACAACTCTTTGTTTCTAAATCAGTGGGTCTTTGCATGTTCTGGTTACCAGTTTTCATTTGTATGCTCTATTGAGCCGAAATTTCAGCTGTTATAAAATTTGCACCTTATGACTTGGTTCCGATATAACACGGTACACATTCCTTGATTTACATTATTTCCAGGTCTTGTATAAAACGGTTTCGATATAACACGGAACATGGTTTTGATATAATATGGTACATATTGACATGATTTATGATATGTACATGATTAATTAGGTTAAAATATGAGTAAAAAAACATTTATAAAAAAGTCTCGTATAACACGGTTTTGATACTACACAGAACAAATTAACTGTGTTATACAAGGCACGACTCTACATCCATATGTGCGAGTTGGGAAATGAGTCCCTAGATTTAAAATATATTGAATGTATTCAAGTGTCGTATTGTTTTTACTTAGCAAAAAATCTTTTATCAGAATCACCTATCGACAGTTGGCCCCGTCACGCTCATTGACAGATTTTTTTATTTTCTTTTTCATTCTACAAATTAACCTGGACCGGTTAAGATATTGGAGCTCCTAGGCCAGACAAGCCCCCCCCCCCCCTGTTATCAAACCTTACAATTTTAGCCATCTGGGGCCCTTAAAAAGTAGGGGTCCTAGGCCATGGCCTATTCAGTAATGAGACCCTGCAGTTACCATTTGATGAACCTTTCAAGCTTTGACATATCGCTGTTCTGGTGGAACACTGACGTAACTACAAAGTTAATTGAAAATGAGTTATTGTCGTCACTGAGTCCAAACGTGGCCACCTCATATGGAGGAACATTGACAGATTTGTTTTGCAACATTCAGCCACTAGGCAGTAACTTAAATATGTTTCATTGTATGCGGTTGTTTTATGTATATTTGGTTTTACTGTAAAACTACTTTTTGCAGTTGCATCAGTATTTGACTGGAACAACAATATAGTTAATCAACTACCCATGTGTTTTATTTGCCCCCGCAAAAGTAAATGGCAGTTAAATGATATGCTTTTGAGTAAAAGGTGTCCATGAATTATCATATGGGTGGGTTTATGAGAGACATTGGTTATGTGTCCCTGTGCTAGTTTACAATTTGGGGGGTTTGTTAACTATCATATATCTAATGCATTTATCATGTGAATTGTTCCGTGGGAACCACTCACAATTGCGATATGGTTAATCCGCCACTGGTAGTTCTTGAAGTAAAGATGGGAGGATTCTAATAGGCTTCAACTCGGAGTTATTAAAATTTAAAAAATATTTAAATTTAATGTGGGAATATTTTAGGTAAATATCGGAGAGAACACCCTCCACTTATGTTCTTTTTTGACTGCACCATTTGCTGCATTCGCATGGAACTTCAAAACACATGCCTTATATAGTATTCCGGTTATTTCCATGCAAATCTGGAACTTTTTTCCTCTGCTTCCTACCAGAGTAAATGCTAGGTGTTTTCCAGAATGCATGACAAAGATCGAGTTTTTACTTGATGGGTATAGCTGTTTTTTCAGGAAGAAATTCTTTTTACATGAGAACCGTTTTTTTCATAATTGGAGCAGAGAACTGCGATGTACAAAAGTTTCATGTGCAGGAGGTTATTGAGTTATTGAATAAATCTCTAGAGTGGTTTGCTTTTCAAGAGATTCATTCGCAAGTGCGCCCAAGAAGAGGGAGGGTGGTTTTAGAACAAACTATATGTAAACAGTCGAACCCCAATTTAATGAAATTCTATTTAACAAATTTTTCTTTTCCCCTGACTAATATAAAGGCAAAAACCCATTTTTACCGAATAATAAACCCCGAAATAACGAATTCTTTTCACAGCCGAAAAAAAATTTCTTTGTTAATTTGCACTAGTAAATATCGGATTGTTTTCCAAATACTAAATCCATATTGTTCGAAGCAGATGGCTTCTTGGAATCATCAATTTTTGACAGGGAGGGCGAGGTGGCAACCAAGGAATAGTGATTCTGACACAGAAAGAAATACTGAAACTCCCATTAAAACTTATATTTCAAATGCTTTACATGGCCCGGAAACTGTAAAAACATGTATCACATGCAGCAGGCTGCAAAAGTATTTTCTTCTCTCTATAAAGTCGAAAGAGAACTCTTTCGAGTCAAGTATCAAGGAAATTGTCAAACATCTATTGCTCGATAGTTTAAAATTTCAAATTAACTAGCATGTAAAAAGTCGTTGAATGCTGAATAAAAAGTGTACGCTTTCTAATTATGGATATTTTTCGCAGTTGCTTATTAGGGGTTTAGGCAAGGCAAGTGCATTTTTTTTTTTAAATTTTCAATCCCGGATATTTTGAATAACCCTGATTTAACGTATAAAAGTTTAGGTCCCAGTTAATTCGGGGTTTGACTGTATAATAAACTATTAACTATTGGCAGCGCCTATTATGTAACGGCCTTTTCAACTTGAAAAAAAAATCACAGATGTTCAATTGAAATTAGATAAAAGCATGCATTTTGACTTAACAAATGCACAATCTATTTTTAGACATTCCAATTTATTCCTTAACAAACCCTTCCAATAACATCAAACTTCACATGGTCATTGAAGCCTAAGAAGTTGAAACCTGATTATTACATCTACACTACTTAACTGATTTTTAATTCTTAAATCTACATTACTTACGTGCATAAACAATTGGCCCAATATCAGTCTTGTCCACAAAAATTCCTTCCCTGTGAGGGCTTTAGTTTAAACAAGTTTCCTGATCGATAAAGCATTCGACTCGTAACTGTAAAGATGCATTGCTAGATGCAAAGCAATTGAAGAACTACACTAGATACTGAAGATTGTACACTAGTTCTGTACCAGCGGGAGAAGGAGAAAGCGCTTTCCCTAGCCCGATAGTTTCAGATTTTGTGCATGGGACTGTTTAAATTTCTTAGTTTAACCTTAGTTCATTTTAAAATTGAAATAAAAACTATTTCAGCAATGAAATTCACTTAAATTTGGAATCATCAATATTCTCAGACTACCTTACAATACTTTTCATGATATTATAAAAAAAAATTGAGAACTTTGAAAGGAAATTGCTTCTTTTCAATAAACGCTTCATTCAAATGTACCTTAAGTTTTAATCAGTTTTTGCATACAAGCATTCAAAATATAGATAAAACATCAATCAAAACAAGAGATAAGCGTTGTAAAAAAACATTTACATTTTGAATGGAAAACTTTCGAATTAAGTAGAACTTTCAAAACCAGAATTATTGACTGTTATAAACATTTACTCAAGTAAAATTCAAGGAAAAAAAGATGTTGATTCATAGAGTTTTGAATAGTTGAAGTTCTACTGTACTTTAGAGTACAGTTGGTTGTTTTTGATTTCCAATTAAATCCATCGGTTTTAATGAATAAAACATGTAGCTAAAAGCAAAGTTATTTCATTTCTTAATGGAGTTTTTTTGCCAAAATAGAACTAGATCAAGATATTCTGATAATTTCTCGCTAATAATACTCAGGTTAACAGTAGCAGCACTTTAAAAAAAATATAAATACCTTAGAGAAGGGCAATTCTTACCTGCTTGTCATCACAGTTTAAGCTTTTATTGAACAAAAAAGGTCAGCAATAGAGTATGTAGATTTTAACGTATTACTAACATACTCTTTTGCAGCCCATTTTGTTTGATTGCACCCGAGCAGAATTCTCAATTAATTAAGCATATATCTTGCTGTTTCCTTCGATAAATGAAATCAACTAACCAAATCCATATTCCTCATTTGAATTGGATCTTTTACATCGTTCATAAAATACGACAAGCAACACACAACAAAACGTCCGCCATTAAAACCTCTCGCAAATATTTGTGGCGAGATTTTTTCTGCCACAGAGTTGAGTTGCAACTTGCGGCGGCGCATGCTGAAATTGTTACAGCTTGCATGGCACAAATCGCAGATGACGTCAATTGCGGCTTCGCAACCCGCAAACGTTTCACTTGCATGAGGCCCTTAGTATAATATTCTTACGTTATGTGAATACCAGCAAGAGGGAATAATTATTGAAATAAAAAACGTGCCTTCGGGCAAAGCGTGTACAAGTTTAAACATATATTTATTTATAATTTCTTGACTCTTGTGCTGACTTAGATTTTCTATTTCAATCGGATAATTATTCCTTTAAAAAGTTGTTTTTTTAGGATGGTGATTAACTAGTCTATTAATTTAATCAGTTAGTTCTTTATGCTTTATAAACAAGTGTGCCGACTTTAACTTGGATAAGTATATCTATTTTATACATATTTTTTCATGGCAGGTAGCTAGTCAACTATTTTAATTATTTATAACTTCATATTTGATTGGCGAATGTACTAAATCACAACTAGTTAAGCTTACCCTTCCATGGTAGGACAAAGCGGGTTTTTCAAATAATTGTAAAGTTTGATAATAAATAAGTATTGGCATTGAAATAATACAAAAATCACTTTTTATTTTGAAGTTCACGATCCCTGCTGGGAATTAAAAACAAAATTATTTTCATAAGAAACAAAAAACTAATTTTTGATCGATCTTCGTTAACTTACCCGCGTCTGACCACCCTCCCCTATTAACCCGTTTATTTTGTTTATTTTATTTCATTTTGTTTTGGTTTTTTTTTTTTTTTTTTTTATTGCGCTTTTAGAGCTTTTTTTCTAGTTATCATGTACATTAAAAGCTTTTAAATTACTTAAACACACAAATGTAGGAGAAAACATCAACAAAAGTTGCCAAAAAGTTTCTTATACAAATATTTGGATGAAAAAAACAGCAGGTCTATAATATATTTTCTTCTACTTCTCATCAATAGATAAGAGCAGAATGTTAGAAATTCAAGAACACTGATAAACAAGTTTTTTTCCAGAGGAATTTGCAACAAATTTCTGAGAAACTTTTATCCCTATTTTTACTCCTAGAAAAAACATGTATCATTTTTCTGGAAGTATCTGCCTCAAGATATTTCTGAAACTCTTACAAATTATCAATGGATGTACAACTCAAAGTTTAAACAAAAATTTAACACACTACATTTACACTATGTCATTCGGTGGTTTAGTTATCAAAGTGCATTAGCAAATATTAATGTGTTTCACGGATCTAACCGTGAGTTGAAAATAGAAGAAAGTAACGAAATGTTTTGGAATTTCGAAAACGATTGAAGATGAAAAAATGCAACTGGAATGCTTGAAATAGGTGAAACCAACTTTTACACTATACAAAAGACCCAAAGGATATTAGTGTATAAGAGTTTATTTAAACATATGCTGTGTGAGAGCATCCAGTGAGAGTTAACCATGATTCAATACCGAATAGGAGGCTTGTTGGGTAAATCTTATGGATAATCAGCAAACGCGTCCAATGTTGTGAGTGGTTTTACTCAAAAACAGAATTTTATCAGTTAATAGACATGTGCTTCAAATCAGTGACTTTTTTGCAGCACAAAATGTCACACAAAAAAATCTGAAAACATCAGAGAATTCCTGGTCCTGAAATCACAAAGATAATGTCAACATAAACTCAGTGCATGGAATACATGGACGCCCCGAACTTGAATTGGTGTTAGAGAGGAAATTCTCAACTTGTCGAATGGAACTTCAAATTTTGCCGAATGATGATAATTTCGACGAATGGAGTTCGAAATTTTGCCGAATGGAACTCCAAATTTCGCCTAATGATGATAATTTTGCCGAATAAAGCTCTAAATTGTGCCAAATCGTCAAAAAAGAATTTCTGAATAAAGACATTTTTGGGAGGTCTTCGACTTTGAACCCGTAAGTGACTTCCCGTGACCTGCCATCTGGGTGCCCTTGACGAAATGACACCAGTGATACATCAGTACTTAGCCAAAGGGGGACGAAACACGATTATTTGCAAACGCTGTAAAACAACTGTAGAGTTTAATTATGATTTTTGCGACACTTTCTTCGCTGATCCAATTTAAGAAGCGCTTGATCAATTTCCGGGACATAAAATCCTAAGATGGACTTTTGCAAATTTGTTTAATCTATTTTTTTTTTATAAATATATTCGTATTTAGAGAAATTGTGTGTATTTGAGCGTGTTCTTTATTAAATTTTACTTCTTACGCCATATTTTTGTATTTTTGTTTAGCTTTAAGTAGAGACATAGTCCTGTTCTTAGGTCTCTAATACAGTTTTCCCTTAGAACTGAATCTGATACATATAATGCATTCGGCTTTTTTAAGCAAAAGTTATATTGCTTAAAAAAGAATCATCTAGTTACATGCAAAAATACATTACAATTAATATCAATAAAAGAAAAGGCTTTAAAAAAAGTATGATTATACTCATAAATACAACAAAATGCATGTTTTACTTCCAAATGAGCGAGATGGTTCAAGAACAAAATGAGCAAAAGGGAAAGCCAAACGCTTTTAGAACAAATCGATAACGAGCAAAAAAGCCTGCAGAACTGCAATTATCATGAGAAGCAATTAAAATAATAAGGACTGATGAGCTTGATGCATAAAAACGTAAATAAAAAATCCCGTACTGAACTAGATTGTTTCCATTTTTAAAAAAGGAAGATAACCATGAAGGTGTGTAATATGAATGAATGAAGGACAATTAAAGAAATAGCTAGCTTAAGTTCAAGTAAGTTGAACTTAACATAAGAAGAGTTTTTTTTTTCCTTCATTTGGGGCTCATTGCTACAAAAAAAAATCTTATTGTTCATTCGAAAAAAGCAGACATTTAATAAGTACTTATTTCAAAATTAATATTTACTCTGAAATACTCTTAGGGATTTGTTATTTTTTATGTAGAAAAAACGTTTGTAAGATTTTTTTTTTTTTTTTTGTAATTTGAAATTATGTATGCTAGTGATAAAATGCACAAAGCTGCCATGTTTTTCAACGGTTTATCAATGTGTGTTAATTAGTGTCTCATTAATTTGAAGGTAATATGTGTCTTTATTTTTTTTATTTCAAGGAATAACTTTTACACACATGTCTATGTCTCTCGTGTGGAAGTTCAAAGGTTTTCAAAACATTTTTCAATGTTTTGCTAAAATTTACAGATAATAATTTATTAAACTACAACAAAGTACTTAGAACACTTTCTCTTCTTTGAGAAAAGAAAAATATTTTCTTGTAGAACTTTAACGGTAGCAAACTACTGATTTCTATAATGCTTAAAAAATACATTTAACTTTTGCATTATTATGTTTTTTTATCAAAAATGAAACACCAATAGCGTAAATGGGGGCAACTTGGAACCGACATTTCATATTTTTTGTGAATTTTGCACTGAATTTTTAGTTAAACTCATAATATGAACTGATATCCTTGTTTTCACCTTTTTTCTGACGTTCTGCTAACACCTTAAGCCTTTTATAAACAACAATTTTAACTCTTTATATATTGATTTCTATTTTTAAAAATTGGGTTCAAGTAGCCCCGCGCTAGGGATACTTGTTCCCACTCAGCAAATCCATTAGAAAAAGCTGTAAAACAGATGGTGGTAGCAAGAAGAATCACCGATGATTTTGAAAGGAAACCCAAAACGTACATTCGCGAGAGCAAAATGCTTATATAAATTGCAAATTATTTATATAAATTAATATAAAATCAACGTATACATAAAAACATATTTTTAGGCAAACATCATTTCTCAAATAGAAATATAATTTAACTACAGCTAGAATCAATTGAAATGCACATTATTTAAACATTAGAAAGAATGAAAACTCCTCCATTTAATGGCTTGGGTGGATTTATTTTCTCTGATATTATTTAATATCTGCTCTCCCTCACTACTAAATACTACAGTATGCCTAGGCTTGTTTTATGAACGATCTTTTAATTGGTTGATATACTTAAGTCAAAATGGGCTGATGCTACTCTCTAAGACATTTATCCGGATAAGTTGAATCTGAACACAATAGTAATTTAATTCCTCTTAATAATCCGCATTATTTCATACTTCAAGGGGTTCCCTTTTACTTTCGGACTCTTTTTATCACCAGATCTGCAAATAAACTGGTATAAATAGTAACTATAACCTCTTTATTTCAAAAGATTACAAACCTTACTTAACATAATTTAGTGGTGAAATGTGGTCTGGGACTGCTTGAACGCTGGGTTCAAGTAGCTTCATTTTAAGGCAACCAGTGCACATTTACTATCTTATATTAGTTACTGTGTCAATTATATAGCTATATACTTTAAAACACTGTTATTCGATAAAGATGTAGAATGAAAACTATATTTATCTTCATTATATCAGATGTTTCCATGAACTTACATGTGGAAGTTTGTAGACACTAAAAACAACTGTTTAAACAACTTGCAATCATAACCTCAATCAGAAAAAGGCGGGAATAGCAGAAACTGTTTCATGCTCCAGCCACTACCTAGTACTGCTACTTATCATAGATAAAGTCTATACATTGAGTTTTATAGGACCAGAACGGATTTTAAAAACATTTTTTCATGCGTTCAAGAACCCCACTTTACGATACTGAAACTATCGAAGATTGGAATATACCGTAAAATGGTCTAACTATGGACCATTTTTCGATGTTTTTAATGAAAATTCTGTGTACATTCTTGATTTAGAAATTTGAGGACTTGAGCAATGGTAGCTATACATCTCGTCTTTCAAATGAAATGTTTAAAAAAGCTCAGTTGGAAAGAAGAGGAAGGCGGATTTTTCCCCCGTGGCTCATACCCCGTACCTCAACGGGGTACAACTGTGAGCTACCTCATTTCAACCGATAAAACACATTAAAAACTTAATCTGGCATATTGTTGTCTATGCATACAAGTTACCCTCTGCTTGAAAATGTGTAAAGAATTTGCCTAGTCCATCATTTACCTTTTTGTTTCAATTTTTTAAGGTTTAATCATCACATGTCGTCTTGAGTGATTAATAAAATTCAATATGGTAAATGTTAGTAACGTTATTTATTATCTGCCTAAGTTTTGACTTAGAAACATTTGAAAACTAGAAAAATCTCACCAACTAAAGGCTATGTACTTATAGTTCAATCTCAGAAAATACGTAGGTTCGAAAAGTTTTAAACGAGACCAACAAAAACTTTGAAAACTGAACTGTGAAATCACATTTCACACATTCCAAACCTGATCAAAATAAATATATATTTTTTAATTATCTCATTTTATATTTGGTCCGGATTTCAGTCAGCACCTTCTGCAAAAACTCCTATGCATACGGGTGATAGGTGTACCCTCAAGCTTTCTTTTTTGTCTTTTCCTGTCATTATTTACAATAAATAACATAAAATGTGACGAAAATAATATAGAATAAAATAAAGCTCCAAGCCACTTAAAATCGCGAAAAATAGTTGGGCCTATTGTTGTACCCCAACATTCCCATTTTCGATAAATGTTGAGAGCTTGTGAAAACTATAAAACATTTTAGGTTAAAAAACGGCTGAATTCATAACTGACAAAAGAGTAAAGCAAATCTGAACTTACCAGATTTTGGAAAACAGTATAAGTGGTTTGCATAAAAAAGATTTTTGACAACGAGTGAATAGAATCACGCACTAAGAAGGACTAAATTATCTAAGGTGCGCAACAGTGGAAATTTCTGATAAAGTGTCATTAACTCTGGTAAGTTCGAAAAAAGTGCCCTCTATTGAGCAAAATCATCACCATGGCAATAGTCGCCCATTGTTGTCTCCTTGGCACAAGGTTGTAACATTTTACGGTAGCTGATCAAAAAAATCATAATAATAGTATTTATTTATTAGTTTATTTATTTCAAATAGTTCAGTCACAACATTTGGTTTTTGTGTTCACCTTTTTAGTGTATCCAATCTCCTTATTTTACTAATAAATTTATATCTATTCATTAGAGCGTGTCTTAATTATGTAACAACGCTAAATACAAATCATCACATTTGTCATTAGAAAACATTTTACTCTAAGTGCATAAAACATTTCGGACCACAATTTAGAGATCAAAAACAAGAACTAATTAAGATCAAACTGTTGACTTATCTGTAAGAGATTCCGCTTGAAATGTTTAATTTCATCAATATCAACAGTTATTAATTGCTAATGGATATTCCGTTTTCCTCGAGCATTAAGCACCCTCCCCCTACAAAATCTAAATTAGTAACAGACGTTAAATTTCACTGTCTGCTTGGACAAATTGGTGCCTATTCCATGCCCGCTCAGCAAACGTATAGTGGAAGATAATTGAGAATTAATATCAAATATAATTTCGATATTCTATTGCGTATCCTTATTCGTGATTTAATCAAGCTGCATCACTTGGTACCTATATACGACTATCAGTGCAAGTCAGAGTCTCTTGGAAATGTGGAACCTCCGTGTCATCTGTACATAATTTTTCAAAAACTGAATTTCAAGCAGTTGTTTAAAACAAATGATGCATAACACTGATCGCTGAAGTTTAAATGATCTAATTTACAGATAGAACTTCATTACATTGAAGTTCTCCTGTACAGAAACATTAATTAAGAACCATTTTTAGGATATTTTATTTTGCACAACAAAATATTGGGTCAGATTCGTATCATAAAAAAATAATTTTCTTGTTTTGTTCACTATATTTAACCTACTCTTTTAACGGCATTTTTTCAAATAAAACAATGTACTAAACCGACAATAAAAGCAAAGTGGTAAACTCGTTTTTATTACTTTATAAGTGTTTACCACTTATTTAAAAACTACCGTATTACCCCGCATTATCCAGCATTGCGGAAAAAAGCAAGGTTGACCAGCATGCCGAAAAATTCGAATTTTCAGGCATGCCAGACATTTCAAAATTTATTTTGAAACAAAACAAAACTAAATTTCCCCATTCAGTTCCAATCAGAAAGCAAACCACTGTAAGGACGAAAAGAAATCCTAAACTTCTTTCAAAAAAATGTATATTGCATACATAATAGGTGCTTGTTATTAATGATAGTCATTATTAATGGATTTAATTATATGCCAATCAAGTGTTCAATTCAGAAGCAATCATTGTTACTGCGATTTGTTCATATTTTTTTTAAATGAATTATTTTAGGTTCCCTTTAGAGAGGTACTTTTAATTTTTATTTATTGAATTGCTATAGCAAATTCTTTAGCACTGATTTAGGGGCGGCAACTTACTGCTTAAATATTTTCATACTTAGTTTTAATTTAATATTTTTAAAATTATTCGTTGTTAAACATAATTTTTCTTGTAAAATAACAAGATTAATATATAATAATATATTTTTACAAAATTAAACTGTTTATTAATACTAATAAGATATGTATAAAACTTATATACAAGCTGAACGTATATTTGTTATAGTATTTTTTTTTCCTAACCTCGATTTTACCGGCATGCCGGAAAGGACCAGGCAAGTGTTATTGAAAATCTGGCGACCAACGATTTTTTCGGCATGCCGGATAATGCGGGGTAGTACGGTATGATCTTAATATGGTCTTACTTATGGTCTTAAAATTCATGATATGGCCCAAAGTTATGTCACTCCTCTAATTCAGTGCAATGCTATCTTAAAGAAAAGTAGAATTTCAAGAATGGTTTATAAATTTACATGTATGTGTTAGTTCATGCTGTCCGTGGTTGGTTAGAATTATAAGGACACATCGAAAGTTACGCAGCAAAAAAAAATTATTTCTGAAGTAATTCAGTTAAATTTGTACAAAAAAAAATCTATTTTTATGCTACAAATCATTGTGGAAAGCAGAACATTTGAAAATGTAAAACATGAATGTTCTGTCGTGATTAATAAAAAAATGTCATTGTTAAAACTGGACAAAATTATAAGGACAACGAGCGCTTTGCCCCCCCCCCCCCTGAAAAACCCTAATAATCAATAATATCCCCTTTTTTTTTCAAATTTTTTTATCACTTTTTATGTCATGGAAGTTGAAAAATGTTCTTGGAAATTAGTATCCTGGATTTTGTGATGGAGAAAATGAGCTCTTGCTTGTTTGGATATTGAATGCCATGGACTATGGGTGCCGGAATGCGTCAGAAATTTTCCATTAAATTTAGAGCAACCCTTTTTCTGGCCAGTTCAGTAATCGCATGAAATAAGCATCAATAGTTTTGACGTTTGAGAAACATGTAATAAGCCCCTATCCTCCTGGAACAAATTGCTTAAATTCGTAATTAACGGTGTTTTTGGTTAAAAAAAATATTTTTCAGTATATACATCAACATTTCTCTCAGAATTCCTTCTGCCTTGCAAAGAATATATATATATATGTATATACATATTGGTATAGTTTCCCTCCGTTGCAAAACTTCCTCAGATCATTACTAAGTCGCCTCCAAATGAGCACTTTGAGACTTTTTTTTTCCTTTACAGTACAGAAATCGTACCAGAAGTAGCAAACCGACTTTTTCCCCTAACAACACATTTTTGGCACGCTCAACCCTCAGTCTCTTATGAACTCTTTTAAGAGTCAGTCATGGTATTAGTTTCAGATTATGAATAGTTTGAGAACTGCATCGTTACTTGAATTCCCATGTAATATCCCTTGATGCTTTTTTGTTGGAGCAAGCTCGTCTTATTATCATATGTTTCACACGCGCAGAAGCGGAAGATTTCCTACCCGTTCGTCTTTGTGGTCCTTATACGCCAGGATTTTTGAGATTGCTCTAAATGACCGATCTGAATCTAATCAGATTTGCTGCTATTTGATTTGCAGTACGTCATGAAGTTTTTCAAGCAACCATTTTCCTTTTCTTCAATTCTTTAAGTTTAGCATCTAACGGCATGACAAAAAATAGAATGTAACGTCCTCAATCGCTTCCTAAGCATTTATATCGTTATGTAGTGCAGTGTGCAGAACAAAAAACAAGAGAATTTTGCTTTTCACAGCAGACAAATCTATTTGTCCTCATCATTTTGCCCATACACTAGGGATATCTAAATTCAAACTTCATTCTATGAATATGAAATTTCTAGGTATTTCCAATAAAAGTAATAAAAAAGTTAATTTTACCATTAGTTTCCAGACATGAAATTTCTATAACTTTCTGACGAAATGCAGACAAGATTTTGAGTATTTTTCTGTGTGTCCTTGTAATTCTGACCGCCACTGTATCTAGTTTTAAGGACCGAATACCATTCTTAAATTTATGAAATTATGTTTCGTAAATAAAAACAAATACACAGATAGTTTTTCTGCGTGCATACAGCATGTTAAAAGTAGGGATAATCTCTTTGTGAATATCTTCTGTACTTATGGTCATAATAAAACAAAATTTGGTATTTAGTCTAATTTCAGTCCAAATTACTTTTTGTTAGCAAGAGTAAGTATTCTAATCAGTAAAAGTTAAGTGTTGTATTTAAAATGAATTAATTAAAGTTTCATTACAATAAGTTAAAATAGAACTTTAATAGTTTATGGTTTACATCTTGCTTCATGTCTCTTAGTGGTATGGTAGGCAGACTACTTTGGTACTGGTAGACTACTTTGTTTCATAAACGTTTTTATACCGTTGTAGATGATGTAACAAACATTTTTTAAATATTTCAGAAACATTTAGATGCTTAGTATGCTGCATGGGTGGAGTTCTTGATTTTTCTTTATTTTTCTCCTTAACTAAACATAAATATTGTTAATGTAGACTCAATGCATATGAAAAGTAGTCAAGTTAGAACAGAAAATAAACCGGATATTAAAATGAGAAACTTATAATGAAATTCAAAAAAAAAATTGTTTCGAAATGTTTACATATGTTATAGTTCTGTATTATGAAAAAAAATGAACTCATTGTAAATAAATGAAACGACTTTCCCTAAGTTTGAATGCTAACAAAATTCTTAATTTGTCTTCCCGCATACCTTGTACTAAAAATTGGAAATGCTTCTTTAAATTAACAGAGTGAATCAGCATTTTACGTGAGCTATAATTGCTTTCATCAAACATAAGCATTGGTCAGATGCCGCTGTCCGCTTTCCAATCAACCTTAATTAGTACACGAATGGGATCCTTGCGGGCACTTTTATTCGCTTCGTAGTTAGTTGTATTACGTTCTCAATAGAAAGTCATTAAGTACTGGTTAGGAAGGAAGTTTTCGATAAATACTTCAGATTCCATTGAAAACGGATTTCTAATATTTTCCTGCATTTTACTGACAAATACAGCAATTTTCAATTTAATTGACAAATTTAATCGACACTTGATATTCAAAATGGCATTGTAACATCACAGAGTTTACCGTCATAATGTACCGCACTTAGGGATTGCAATACCGTACCAAAAATGCAATACCGGTATTCGGTATTTTTTAACGTGATACCGGATTACCGGTATTAAAACCGGTATTAAAAATTTCCCATAAAATATTCAGAAACATAACGTTTCGCAGACATATTATATTATTTTTTGCAAAGAGTGCATTATTTACTTATTGTGAGCAAACATGAAATGAAGGAACAAATGTCATAATAAAAAATCAATAAATACCAAGAAACATAATGCATTTATATAATTGTCACTAAGCCTGGGACTTATTTTAGTGAAAAATTTTCCTGCAGTAGAAAATATTCTTTCTGAATTCATGCAGGTCGATGGTACTGTTAATAATGCTTCTGTAGTTGCCTGGAAATCCTTCATCTTCAAATAGGAGTAATTCATTTTTAACTTGCTGGTTTTAAAAAATCATTTTTGTGAGTGTGGGTGTTTCTTTTGTATTGCGGGTAGGTTTATTTTTAACTATCATTATTATTAATAGCTGGACATTTACTTGTTATATATATTGTAACTGTTCTTCGTGCGACAACTTTTTCCCGGTATTAACATCATCTTTAAGTCCGAATACGCTTGTATTTGCTTTTATTAACCCCTGAGTTTGAAATTTACAATAAATTTGATCTTGCTAGGTTTTTTTTTTTTTTAAATTCTTTCTGTTTGATAACACCAAGAATTATCTGTGGTGTTTCACTACACAACACTTGGTAAAGCAAATGCCACCATTTTTGGTGTTGAGATACACTAAAAAGTATTTACTGCGAACATATTATACAAGTTTCAATTTCCAAATTGCATATTAATTACAAGAATGTATATAATTATTCTGTACATGACGATTAAACTTCTTATTTTTAATACGAGGAATGGACATTTATGCCTATAAATGTTTCAGAAAATGAACTTTTATAATACTTAAAGAAACTAAAATTATCTGTATATTAGTACACTGAAATTAACACTTTTCAAAAAACAACATAAAAATGGAACAGTTTAAGATTTCAATCGAATTTATTCAAGAAGATTTTTTAATTAAAAGTCTGGTATCTATAAACAAAAATGTTACGTAAAAACAGTAGAATATAAAAACTTCAAAAATCCTGATGCAATAACGATGAAGTTTCTCGCTCCCCAAAATATGTCTGTATTACAATAAAAAGTGTTTTCTAGGCCTTACCGGTTTCGCAAGAAGCGCACCACACACACACACACACACACACACACACACACACATGTTATTTTATTATGAATTGATATATCGGAAAACCAGCCGTAAAGCAGCCAGTCTGGAAATGGCTGCTAAAGTTGTAACGATCATTCATAAAAGAATATAATCAATCGTTAATCTTTCGGATGGACTGAAGACTTTACCAACAATGGTGCAAAGAAGCCTTGGTTTACGGCAATTAACATTTCATTACAAAAAAAATGTAACATACCTTTTGGAAATTCCAATGCCGTATGCACGACGATTGTTTGCTGACGGCGCGGCATTGCAACCCCCCCCCCCCCCCCCGTGCTTGAGCCTGATTAATGTTTCGTTGCCACTGGACGTTTTCCAGTCGTTCGCCAAAGTTGGTGTTTAAGGAGTCGAAAATTTTCCTCAAATGGTGTTTGCGCATGTAACGTTAGTGTAAGAATCACCAATATCGGTGTTTGGTTTCAATTACACCACTTTTAGTGTATGTGTAAGCTAGATATGGTGTTGACTTAAAATAAAGGGTATTTGCACAAATTTTGGAGTTGCTTAATACCAAACTCGGAGATTTATTACAGCTCAGTTTTTACAATGTACTTAACTGCAAAACATTTCACAATGAAGGTGCATTAAAAACAAGATTTATCTTAGGTAATGAACCAAAATAATACGGATTTAGCCAGCAAAATATAGCATTCAGCCTATATTTGTGACGTCATTGAATACTCTGATTGGGCCATCTTTTGGTCTCCATTTTCACTTTAATCTTTGCCTTTAAAAATAAATCATGTAAGTAGTTTCCGTTTTCCCGTCTCTTTCCTTATGCAGTACACATTAAGTTATGGGTCATTTGTTACTCGTAAGAAGTGTTTAATTATGAATGAGAAAACTTTCTGGACAGTTAACTCAGTGGAAGTTTAGTTTAGGTATCAAATATTAAATGAAATCAGGCTAAAAGAAAAATACTTTTTTTTTTTTTTTTGACCTATCAGAATAAAAATCTGAAAAAAAATCGATTTTGATTTAATTTCGTTAAATATTTGTTTCATCGAAAGTTACTAATATTTAATAATTTTTTAACATGTTAATAATTTTTCATGTATTTTGCTTATAATTGAAGCGCTATTCTGTCTTATCTATTCTTTGCAATAGGTGAAAAGAATAGGCTAGCATCTTATGCGCTGCTTCCTTGAAAATTAATCTTCTCTTTCTATAAAGTTACCTCAATATTCAGGTTATTTGAAAATCAGGCCGTCGTAGTTTTACGGTGCATCATACCTTCCAAATGCATTTTTAAAGCTTAAAGTCGTTTATTTACTTTATTTTGATGAAACAAATTGCAAAATAGTCATGAATAAAATAATGAAACGTATAAACTATGTCCTCTTCTAAATATCTTTTTAGGGATACAGTTAGAGATAGACTACAGCTTCAAACGTGTGGAAACAAAATCACAGACATGTTGACAGTCACACATCACAAAAGGCATTTTTTATCCTTTTTTAAAAACACGCATACATATTAGGGTAGTTTTAAAATACATGTAAAAAAAATTCTCCTAGATACCAAGACACCCTTCAATATTTTTAGAGTTGTGGAAAGCAATATACTGGAAGAATTGTAGCTTCCTATTTCAGCTGAAAGGGAGTTCTCAAACCCTTCCCCAAACTTCATCAGTATGGGGAGGGGTTAAAAAATACATTGAAATGAGAAAACAACACTACATATTATAATATACATGAGTATTATGCACATGCATTGCAATAAAGTAATAATTTACAAAAAAAAAAAACAGCTGGGGAAATGAAATGTTTCTAAATTTGTGACATTTTCTATGCTACGGCTAATGTTAAATAGAGGGGTCATTGAGCACTGTCTGAAAATTTGAGTAAGAACTAAAACTTTTACAGGATAATACTATTAGCAAGTCTAAAAAAATTATAGGGTGTCCTGAACTCTAGCTGAAAAAACGGTTTTTTGAACCATCTTAATGCATATGTTAAGCGCTCTTTAATTAACACGCTTTTATTAGCTTCACTTGTATGTTTGTGAGTAACTCTCCTTTGGACTAAGAGCTAGTGCCTTATTACTGTTATTACATTCCACTACTTTCTGAGCGTTTGTGGCCGAGCGGTCTAAGGCACGGGTCTTCGCTGACGTCGACCCCCGGGAATCATTGGGCGTGCGTTCTAATCCCGACTACACCGAAATTAAATGAATAATCTTGCAACTCAATTTTTGCCTACTTTTTGTGATCGGATTCTTTTAAAATTTAGAATGCAACCTCAGACCCGATGACAATGCAATATTGTATAATCAAATTAATTTATTAACGGTAAGTTATTAGTTTATTCTAATTAACACACTTTTATTAGCTTAACTTGTACGTTTGTGGGTATTTTTGAGGGTCCATCTTTCCTTTGGACAAATAGCCAGTGGATTATTAGAATTACTTACAACGTACAAATCAGAGCTGCAGAGTGTAAAAATGTTTGCACATGAATTTACCAGAAAGCATTCAAAATGTCTGATGCAAATAATGTAATGGAATACTAAGATACATTCCATTATAAAAATTGAATTCGCAAAGATTTCATTTAAGAGTTTCAAGTGTTAGCAATATTTAGTATCTAAATCTTATGTGAAAAAAAAATAATAGTTTAAAAAACTAAGAAAAAAACACGCTTTTGTAGCAAAATGAACTAAAAAGTAAAAAGTAAAATAATAGTTTAAAAAACTAAAAAACACGCTTTAGTAGCAAAATGAACTAAAAAGTAGAAAATAACCATTGGATGTCAATTATATAAAGTAATTGACCAAACACTTAATTTTACTGTAAAAGAAAAAAAGCGTGGGGTTCGTATCAGTTGTTTTAAATTTTTTCCACTTGTTATCCATGCAAAAATGTAAATAGGCAGCCCCCACGCTTTTTTTCTATTACAGTAAAAATAAGTGTTTGGTCAATTACTTTATATACGTGTCATCCAAAGATTATTTTTAACTTTTTAATTCATTTTTCATTAAACGTGTTTTTTTTTCAGTTTTTTAAATTATTATTTTATTTTAAAAACATTATTTCCAGTGCTCGTGCTACGAAACCGCCAGGGTATGATTTTTTTCTGATTTTTCTGAATATTTTGAATCAAAATCGTTTTTGACCTTATCTTTTAACTTTTATGAGTAATAATCGAGAGCAGTAAAACAAATGTATCTTATTCCGTTTACTCAATTTCTTGTTCAAATTATCCAAATTTTGAATTCTAAAATTGGAATTATTTACAGATTTTAAATTTTCTAATTAGCGTAAAACAGTGATCCATTTTTTAAGGTTTCCCTGAGTTGTTCAATCATATTGTTTTGTGAAAAATTTAAACTCATTTTCACGTATAAAAACAAGTTTTTCCAGTCCAGCCCTAGGTGGATGGTATGAACAAACATGACATCAGCGTCTACAAAAGAAATTCATAAAAAAAATAATTGACTGCAAAATTATGTCTATATGATCAAGTGAACCTACTAGCAGTGTTTTTCAATTATATTTATGAAAATTAAATCACTCGTCCTTCAAAGGGTTTTATACAAATACACACCAATGTGAAGGTGTAAAGAGTAATGAGTATTTAGGTGAAGAATCTTAAGTAAATATTTTGCAGTTATCCTTGAAATTCTGTATAAGCATCACTAATCTTATAAAAATGGTCATATTTGCGAATCCTCAGGAATTTAGATAAACGTTTAGTCCTTACTCATCAATGAGACTACCAAACAATATCCAAGATTAATGCCAACGAGATGCCTAAGGACAACATATATGTAATCCCTTAAGAAATCAGGAAAGGGAAGCAACCTAATCATTTAATGTAACAAATCTTTGTGCTTTTTTTTGCAAAAGATGTTGCAATTTTTTTATGTGCATTTTATGATGAAGAGTAAAACACAAAGATTGCATTTGTATAAATTCGTTTTTTTTTCCTCTAAATTATTACTTTATAATAACGATTCTTGTGTCGGATCAGAAATATAAAGCGGATAAATGGTCAGGTGTATGTTTACCATGTGAATAAGATTTGGAAAAAAGGTTTCTAAGAGTACATAATGCGTGGTAGGAGTAAAAAATAACGTGACTAACTCAATCAAAATTTTTTTTTTTATTTTTTTAACGGATCGGTTCAAATCCTTTGCAGCCCCTAAATTGCGTTTTTCTTCTTCGACACATTTCGTATAAAGAAATTCCTACTTCGCGCACGCCTTCTCGAACTCACTTTCCGGAATCCTCGTCAGTGATTCTGTTACGGCCCTTGGGCGTCTTTTACGTAGCTGTATCGGATTCCCTACAGGTCCTGCTCTCCCGAGGAAAGAGAACGAAGTCATTCGGTGCCAGATCTAGACTGTAGAATGTGCCCTGTACTAAGCCAGAAACTCCCTCCCCATAAGCGCTGCGTGGCACTGCGCATTGTCCACTTAGACACTACTCAGCGGTTCATGGCTGCATCTCCGTAAATCTCCTTTATCATTCAAATGATATCGTCGTGATTTCTCCACGTGAGGCGTGGAATTCAATGGCACAGCGCTGCTCGATTTTTTATTCTTTTATTTATCTTTTTATTTTTTATTTATTTTTTTTTTCTTTGTTTCTTCAAATACCTATAACACGTTACTTAAATTATTCAGTTTTTAACGATAAATGTTACAGCTATGTGTTTATTCAAAAGAGTCATCGGCTTTGTTTAGTTTTAACCACAATTCATTCCAAAACAGTTTAGATTTTCGTACGCAGCAATGCATACTTCAACTGTATTAAAATAGTTTTAGTAAGAAACTGAAGCTTTTAGACCAAAACAAAAAAAAAATCAATCACTTTTCAACCATGTATTTCACAATTTTATAGCTTATAAATGTTGTATTATGAAACATATTAAGGTTTCTTTAGAAACAGTTTATTCGGTCTCCCTTTCGTAATATATGTTTTCATGGTAATTGAAATCATTATATCCTAGTAATTAGCGAATTCGGTCAACATTGACTCAGTTCGATCTCATTTTGATAATGGGACTTGCATTAACTATAGTACAGAAACATTGATTTTTTGTACGAAGTAAACGAACAAAGGGAAGTGTTGCATTCCCCAATCGCTAGTTATTTGGATTTTTATTTATTTTTTTATTTTATAACAGATGAATACATACATTTTTTTAAAGACTTATTCGTCAAGTTTCTACTTAAATATGTGCTCATGACTGTGTTCTTTTTGACCATTCCCGAATCTATTTTTAAAGGTGTGTTGTCGTAATCTATCTACGTAAATGCGTTGTACGTACTTTGTATGCATGTACATATTTATTTCCTACATCACAAAAGCGGTAAGCCGTAGAAAAGTAAAATTTTGCATGTAAGAGTTGTATGACACTGTGCCTATCTGGGCACGTAGCCTCTCATCAAGACTTCTGTGTGCCCATGCTCACTTACGAAACGTGTTTTAAAGTACCGAATGATGTCTTTCAATGTTCATATTTTTGCTATTATATCTCCAAGATAAAATGTAACATCTTTGCAAGAAACTAAAAACTGTTTGGGAAAAAATGCTAAAGCGTGTTTTGCATCTTCTCTACCGACTAAACAGAAAATATGAGAAGCTACAGAAAGAAAAGGGAACTCATTAAGAAAAAAAATTAAAACAAATCAAAAGCAAAATAATTTACTTTGAAGGATATTTAAGAAACAAATCCCCAACTTTGAACCTCCTTTTACATGTATTCTATGTCGTTAAAGTTTTTAAAAGGCCTGCGTAACGTGCATTACGATGGTTGCTAAGGCAGGCAAGTATTTTCATTTAGCAATGTGATTTTCAATACTGTGATTTTCTAGTCTATTACGCAAATCTTTCTGAATTTGGTACTAAAACTTTATTTCAAACCCATAGTGTGATACGAAATTAGTTTCTTACGCTAACTTACTACAGCTGCTATAGCAAGTAGTTATTTCAAGCAGCAGTCCTACGAAACGGTTCAGGTGAAACAATAATGTTTTCATGCAATATAACAGACAGCCCGGTTATCACATCCAGAGACTGCAGTGTCGTTATTGTTTGCTTATTAGTTAACTCCTCAGTCTGGATTAGTGAATAACCGCGCTGGAGGCAGATGTCATCTCATTGAACCTGAGAGTACTAACAAACTGTTAGACGAAGTAAATTTATTTTACCAGCGAGTGTCCGCAACATGATACGATTCGACTCGTGAATCGAAGACAAAGCTTGGGTATTTAGCAGTAAGTTACCGCACCTAAGCCAGGACTAAGGCAGAACTACATGCAATATACCAGCTTCAATGCGATGACATCTGCATCCAGCTCGGTTATTTACTAATCCAGAATGATGAGTTCTAATAAGGTCGAAACTGCAGTCTCTGGAAGGGATAATCGGGATGTCTGCTATATTGCATGTAGTTCTGACTTAGCCCTGGCTTAGGGGCGGTAACTTACTCCTAAATACAGTTTTAGTCTAAAAAAGAGTTATTTGCATTAGCATCCGTAGATTATACATTCTCTTTTTTTTTTTTTTTTGAAACTTACAAGTTCTTTTCATAGAATATTCGCTACTTTATTTTACACGAAAAGTTTAATGCATCCTTAAAACTTTAAAACTGTGCTCAATAAATTCTTAGTAAGAACAATAGATTTAAACTCAATACTTTCATTCATTTTAAAAAATAAATCCTATTTTATCAATATTTTTCGAACTTTTGCTGAATTTATTTCATTCTCTAGTAAAAACAAAAAGAAATCACTAGCATATCAACTATATTATAGACTAAAAATTCTGCTTTTCGGTAATAAATGCTTATGTATTTATGTATAAAGTTCTCAACCAAATCCGTATGCAGTTATTAAATATCCAATTGTTCTGATTAAAATGTCGTATAATGTGTTCTTGATAATTTCTATAGGGAGAAACTGAAGACAAGAACTATGCCAAAAGTGAAAATCCTTTCTGGTTGGAATGTTAATATTTCCCCACCTGCTCTAACGAACTCGTAATGAAAATGCATCTCCTAACATGTAGTAATTAAAATCCGAGCCAACCATGGCATTCACACAACAACTCGTCCACCGAAGCGGTTTAAATATACATTTACATAATATCCTCCTATAATTCAGCAACGAACAAGCGTTTCATACTTAAAGAGGTACTTCGTGTGCAAAGCACATAGTTAATTTTCTTCAGCGTTCTATTTTGACGAGTACAAATATTAGAATTAATGAAACCAAAAATATTTTCCATGTGTCAAGCTTTACTTTTGGGAAGATTCTGATTTTTAAGAAAGTTAATCCTCGTTTTTATCGCAGCGGTGTGTTTCTCATAACTTATTGCTTTTGCACATTTGCATGAAATAATAGCAAAAGTTTTATTAAAGCATCATTTTAAATAGTTACTTAAATAAGTTTAAAAATAGCTTTTAATATTTATTTCCCACCTTTTTTGAGATTATTGAGTATTTTTAAGTCTTATATTGATAAAGATATTTTATTTAAAAAAACTAAAGACTTATCGTTTTTTTCTTTTGGTTCTATTTTCTCCAAGTATTTTCCTCCTTTCTAAAATTTTAGCTAAAGACATTTGGATGACGTTAATATCAAAAGTCGAAAATGAAGTCAATGAAAGAAACAAACTTCAAGAGAAGCCGCAAGGGCGGCTTTGATTTTCCATATGCCAGAACGTTTGGCTTTAAAACACATTGTTAATTATAATATGAGGCCCTGAGATGCAAAGGGATGTAAGTGGACATTTTCAAGTTTTGAGTAAAACGCGTTTAAAAATGAGGTCCTAGGTAGCCTTTCATTGAATTTTTTTTAAAATCATGCTGTATAGCAGCAACTACCAGGGCTACTAGAATCATCTCTTGCCCCAAGACAGAGGAGAGGTTCACCTACCATGTGTACTGGTTATCTCCAAAATTTTAATCTTGTCACTTGCATCCCTTTGCTTTTCACTGCTTCATATGACAGTTAATATCCATATAAAGAGCTTTCCCAAACCCTCATTTCCTAGAAGGTAAATTCTGGCTGCGCCATATTTGGTTTGAAGTTTAAAAGGGTCCAAACTCTCTCAGAACTACGGAAGTTGCACAACGTAGAAGTGCATCAATATTGTAGTAAAACCTTTTTGAGATCAGGATTAAAATATATAAAACTAAAACCTAAAATCTAAAGTAGTTCAAAACTAAAGTAGTTTTTATATGTATTTTTTCATCAGTCTTTAACACTCTGTAGACACATATTTATTCCCACTAATAAGCTTAACATTGAAATGTTTTTTTTTCCTTTTTCAAATCAGTTTTTTTCTATCAATGCAAGATTTATAAATATACATTACATTTATTTCAATACTTCATTAAGAGCAATGGCGTTGCATCATTTTTGCTATGGTAAATAAAAATATTCGTGTGTATATATTTAAGTAATATATAAAAACCAAAGTGTACTCTGAATCAATTTGTGTGTTCATTTATGTAAAAAATGTACGTTACTTTCGTAATTTCAAACAAGAAAAAAATCAAATTACGGCGATGTATTTGAAGGAAACGTTTTTACTTCAGTGGACTAGAAGTATTTTATAAATTAAATCTGAAGTAAAGAAATACAATTTTTCAAAACAACTGTTTCCTCGAGGAAATACGATGATCCCAATAGAATTATTCTTTCACATGTATTTATTTAAGTATAGCTTACTTCTGCTGAAATTTCCTTCCGGACTACGTTCGAAAGGAGACAAATAATGATAACATATATCAACGTGTCTTTTATTTGTTTATTTATTGGGGTAAATAACCTGTTGCAGTGATGTTTATAAATGCAATTTACTCTGCTGTATATAAATGTCTGCATGAAATGTAAATAGTTTTAAAGAATAGAAAAAATGTCTCGTTTTATTTTTTGCTTCCTTTTTTGGAATCTGGTATAGATACATTCATTTCTTTATGTTGATAGATTGACTGTAAAGTTCGTCATTACTTTTCTACTACAATTTTTGCTGATAATTACTGTCAAGAGGAAAGTTCCTTTAGCATTCAAAGAGGGACATTCTGCCACCTTTTTCGCTGTTTTGATTTTGATGCACAAAAGACACTAAAACATAATGTTTAAGAAGCATTGGTTACAAGCAAAGTGAAGGCAAATTGAGCGCTCTAAAACTGTTCTAAAACTGTTGTGTCATAAAAAACGACGTCATGAATTTTCAAAATTTGTTTTGTAAATCTCCACTTGAATGACTCGCGAGCCACCACTAATTGAAATTAAAATTGTTGAGTTTTGAAAAACCTTTTTTGCTTTTATTTTTATAAAGCGCATAAAAAAACTGGTAAACAGAACTTACTTCTTCAGTTTCGTTTATATATTTATGCAGTTATTTTTCATACAGATACTTTGCTAAGTTTTGTTGTAACTTTATAAAGGTTAGTTGAAGAAAAAGGAGTCTGAGCGATTCCCACTTGCAAGTGCAAAACGTTTTATGAATTTTTTATTCTGAGAGTTACGTAAGAAGTAAACTTTAAAAATTGTGGGAAAATAAATATGTTAGGGATTTTTTCTGGAAAAGTTAAGTTGACTTACATATTTATACACGGCTTTTTATGGATCGCGAAATAAAATTTTGGAAAACGCTTCTGGTATTTTTTCCCATTATAATGGCAAATAAATTGGATTAAGAAATATTTTTAAAAATCTAGTTTTCTCCCACGATGTTACTAAAAATACAAAGACTAGATGATTAATGGTGTATAAGTTTTTGAATTGCGTTTCTCTTTTTACTGCATCAAAATTACAAATCATTGTTCAAGTTTAAAAAGGAAAAAAATATCCATTTTTATCATATTTTTTCTTCTACATTAAAGTAGCTTAAGTTCATCACATTTTTCTTTTCCTTTTAAATTTAATATATGTGCTTAACAGCATTTTACAAAATTAGAATAAAATAGTCAAATGAAGTCATTTCCTTATTCTGTGAAAAAAAAAAAGACTTTTACTTTGATGCATTTTAAAGAACAAAAACGATTTATATTAAGAACACTTCACCTTTTTGTGAACTTATTCCCCCCCTTGATAAAACAATCGTTTTTGACAGTAATTAAAACATTCTAACTCAAAATTATCACATTTCTAAGAATATAATGATGATACGTATTTTTTTATTTGCATAAGTCAATTTTGTTCTAAAAAAATCTATTTGGAACAAAACAACTTCTAGTAACTGGAAAATCAATATTAGTTGTATGAACTAGTTTACTTCTGTCATGATAATAATTTTTTAAAGAGAAAACCTTGCTATGTTTATCAGATTGCAGAAACATCAAAACTTTTCTTTTTATTCATCAATTTTTCATCAAGGGCCCTTTTCAGTTGCACAGAATAGAACGGGTTAACTGCGAAGGTTTCAGCGTTTTATGGAATTTGCTTTACCATGTTTTATTTTATGCTTAAATCTTCCCGTTCTTTGAAACGCTTTTAGAAATAAAAACGAGCCAACAAATCCATTTTGTATCGTTTTCTTTATATTTAAAAAGATACATAAAAGAAGTATGTTGAGCAATTAGCTTATAAGAAACATAACAGAAAATTTTTTGCTATAGCGGTCTGAATTGCTACACTGTAAAAATATTCGGAAACGTCACTGATTATTTCCACATAACGTTTCGGGATTTCACGGGTTTTCATCTACTTCCCCGTAAAATCAAGTATTTTTGCAAAAAATGTCCTGAATTGCTACAAGTTGCATAAATGCAGATTTTTTACTGTTGTGTAAAATATTTTTAGCTACCGGTCTAAAGATTGATCTAGCGTGTTTAATAAGTATAGCGGCTTTAGTTTAATCGCAGCCCTTCCAGATTGACTAGCTTCAAAAGAGAGCAAATAAATCTCTGGGTAGCTGCAGCTTTGAATGGTAAGAACCGCAGGAAGGGTGAATGCTTGGTTCTTACTTGCAATTCTGCCGTAGTTTTGGCCATGAATGCATTGGTGCTTCCGGAGCTTTCTTGATCAATCAGGAAGATTCTTTTCAATTACGTTAAATGTACTTAATTTCCCTTGAAGGTTCCCGACTGCCTTTAAGCGAGGAGATTTCCAAGTTCTTCAGAAAACGTTCCTTGGTTTTTGCACGATATGTTAAAAAAACTGGCAGAAATTGGGCACATTAGCTGCCCATTACTTTCCAGGAACGTTTCCGAGTTGTTTTTACAGTGTAGTTAATTCACAAAGAGGGGTGAAAAAAACTTTATTTTTAAAAGTTTAATAATTCTATTGGTAACCATAAGTATAAAAATCATCAATGTTCCTTAATAGAAGTCAATCATGTTCTCTATCTCTCTAATTTTTAGACTTGTTCGAAAGTAAATTAAAAAAAATGATTGAAATCGCAATCTCATTATTTTCCATCTTTGTGACCTTACATGATTCCTTTCAGTACAGTTGACACCTCCAAGTCTCATGTACATATCGACCTCTCCTTTTTAAAACGTCAAATCTCAAAAATTAGTGAGTCTTTTTTGAACTGCCATGAATGTACATATTTTCATTTTCAATTGTTTTCAAAATTTTCTTTTCCGGAATGTTACATGTTGGGTTGTGCTTCATCCATTAGGCATGAAACACCTGTGTCATTTAGTAAAAGATGGTACAGGAAAAGGTGTAAAAGTGGCCACAGGTGTACACTGTAAAAACGATTCAGAAACATTCCTGGAAAATAATGGGCAGCTGATGTGCCCAACTTCTTCCAGTAACATATCTTGGAAAAATCAGGAACGCTTTCCGCTAAAAGTCAGTAACCTTTCTGAAATTAACCTCGAAACTTTATGAAGACGTGCGAAATCTGCCCTGCTAAAGTCAGTCATGTCTTTAGAACCTTTTAGAAAAATTAAGTAGGATTAGTGCAATTGATTAGAACCTTCCTAATTTACCAAGAAGGCTCCATAAAAATCAGAGCGACCACAGTTATGCAAGAAGGAACCAAGCATATCTCTTGCCTGCAATTCCTGTCTTGCAACGCTGTAGCTATCCATTGACATTTTCGCTCTCATTGGGAGCTTAGTCAATCTGGACAGGCCGTAAGCAATCCTAGGCCAATACACTTAATAAACACGCTCGTTCAATCTTTAAACTGGTTGCTAAAAATATTTTCCACAACATTGAAAAGTCTGCACGCGTGCAACTTGTTGCGATTCAGGAAACTTTTTTGTGAAGATACTTGTTTTTACGGGGAAATAGGTGAAAACGTGTGAAATCGTGAGACTTTCCACCGAAATAACCAGTAACGTTTCGGAATTTTTTTACAGTGTAAATATGGGCGGCTCTCAGTACTGACTGATGGGTGTCCTGAAGACTGGCGGTGAGGACTGTATTTGGTGCCATTCACAAAAAATATAGCAGAAAGCAGATGGAAACATTCCTTCGAGCAGTGTGTTTGGAACTTGAGTTATTCTTAAACTTGGTGTTTTTTTTAACTGCAAACTGTTTAGAGGTATGGAAAATCGTTTTCTTTTCATTTTCCTATGTTTAGTTAAAAACAATTTAACGGTGACATCCGGAAAGTGGACATCTTAAGCTAATTTTTGAAGCACACCTTTAGTCATTCACGCTCTTATGTTGCATGTGTGAGTGGAAATTAGGGTGAACCAAAAAAAGAGATATTTTTGATAAGCAATTTCTAAAAGAAATATATATATATATATATATATATATATATATATATATTGCCATCCTAAACATGGGAAAAATAATATTGAAAATTAATATTTATGTCTTCAGATCGCGCGTTGGCAGCAAAGTTTAAAAAATAGGTAAAAAATGGACAATTTTCAAATATTTTTACAAAAATCCAAATATTCAACATTTTTGTTCTAATCTAAGTGAGCCAAATGTGGGCACACTTGGATTGTGCGGGGCTGAAATCACCAGTTCTGCTTGCGAATTCTGTAAACTGTTTTTTCCATGTAATAAATAAATTTTCTAACATTTTATATAATTTTATACTGTTTTTAAACTTTTTTTATAGGGTTCCCGAGTTTACGCCCCAATTTTTCTCGTATTTTTATAAAGCTATTTGTACATCGCCGTTTTTAAATGAAATCATTGATATTACTTATAGTTACAACTTCTCGCATGTAGGATACTTACTGCAGTTGTTCATGAAAGACAAAAATCTATAACTTTACGAATTAAAAGTAGCTTTAAATCAAAAACAAAATAAGGTGCCCATATGTACACATTTATCTAGATTATTTATTCTGAAAGCAGTATCGCACACAAAAAAAAGCATTCTTTATTATTTTTCTTTCAATTAAGAACGCACTATTTTCTTTTATGTGGGTATTCTCTCTCTCTCTCTCTCTCTCTCTCTCTCTCTCTATATATATATATATATATATATATATATATATATATATATATATATATATATATATATATATATATATATATATGTATATATATATATATATATATATATATATATATATATATATATAGCATATATATATATATATATATATATATATATATATATATATATATATAAGTTCGTGTGTGTGTGTGTGTGTGTAATGTGAAGAGAACTTCGCTTCATAAAAGCTTCGAACTTTCCATGAAATACAAAACCTCCTATTATTTCATGCTTTTACGCTGTTTACCTGGAATTTGAAATGCCAAACCAGATTAAATTTCTTCGATATTCAGAAGTTAAAATGTTAAAATAAACAACTTCTGATACAATAAACATAGCCAGCTATTGGTAAAAATCTAATGTCTTTTCATACGATCTTTCTTTGCTTCATTTTTTTGTAAAATGCGGATATGTATTCCTAGTATTGTATTTTTAGTCTGCTTCTAAGAAAACCGGTTTTCGAAAACCGCATCAACATGTTTACAGGAGAAAAATAATTCAATCTACTTCAAGGTGTAGAACTAATAACTAATGAACATATATGCTTGAAATAGAGATGATGTTACTCCTTTTATTCTTGTTTTTTATCTAAAATACATATAAAGAATAATTTACAGTTTTGAATAATGAGACAGGATCAAGTTTAAGAACAGGACGGTAAAGAGTTAAAACGAGATGCACAATATATTCTGATTTAAAACACGTACTGTTTATGTAACAATACAGATAAAAATTACTAAATAATATATTTGAAAACATTTTTGCTTTATTTTTCATTATTAGTTGAGGTGATTTTTCCTTTTCTTAAAAAAATTGAAACTGAGCAGTATACCAATGTAAGGAGTAGTCTGCAATGCTTTAATAACACATTTTTTTTCCTTTTGCTACAATTATTACAGCGTTATTCGAACAAATACTGGCACATCTGTTGTAAAAGTAACTACGGTGTCCCCTAATTTTCGTCGATACGAAATTTCCTTCCCCTGTTTTTCCAGTTTCAAGCTTATCTTTTAAAATATTTAAAGGGGGGATTTTAAATATTGGCCAAAAGTAGGTTAAGTCGTAATTACAGTGTTGACAGTTTGCTTGATAACATCAGTTAAAAAGTGTTTGGGTCTCCAACCCTTAAATGTAACATGTTGCCATTTGACTACATACACAATTTAGTCTTCTAAAATATTATAAGAGCACATTGAAACTCTTTCGTTACCAGTAACCCAGAAAGTGCTCACTGAAGATGCTATTAAATCAATTTTGGACTTGTAAATGTATGAATCTGATGGAAATAGATCTCATTTTTCGACATTCGCAAATGAAGGACGTTTTTAAGTTTAGTAGTGAGCATGAAAATGCATACATTCTTCTTTTAATTTATATCGAATAAAGTTTTACTGCTATTTTCATAGAAGGGCATTTTTGCCATTTTTATCAATGTTTTGGGACATTGAATAGTAACTAATTTGCTGTTTCTTACAGTTAAGTTGCCACGTAGTTGTTTAACCAATAACTATTCCTACATTAAACTATGATTTTTGAAAGTAATTTTCTCATAATTTGAACAGTTTAAAGCCAAAGAACATATTTTAAAGTGTTTTTAAAAATTCATGCATTCAAGGGTTAAAACGCCACTGAACCTGACAGCAACCGACAAGTTTATGGGAACATTAATTTTTTTTTTTTTTTTATCTTTGATTAATCGCAACTTGATGGTTGTTGTCCATTTTTACGTTAACAAGTTGTTGGGATAGTTCTTTTAGTGTCGCAACTGTTTCTTACTTTCAATTGATGCACATCTACATGCAAGAATTTACAGCCCAAGGTAGAAAAACTTAATCTGTAGCGAAGCTTAGAATCCAGCCCATTTCCACAAGTGCACCAAGTCATTTCATGTACTATTCAAGCTATTACTTATATATTGTTGCCGTTGTTGTTCGGAAACGCAAAGTTTTCCTACAGCGTTTATTACTGGTTACACGGCTCACATGATGTTTCTAAAAAATGGGCAGATTTTGTCAGATCAACTTCTCCTTAATACTGAATACCTTTTGCTTTCTCGCTTTAAACATAGAACAAAAATGAACCCAAATCGAGGGAACGAGGATAAGTAAATTTTGGTGCGGAGGCTACCGTTTTCTATCGAAGATATTAGAAATCAATAGCAAATAAAACAATTGATTCATTTCTAAATTTAAATTTTGAAATTATCCAATTTTCAATTTGATTTGGATTGCTAGGATCCTTTGCCATAGCAGCGTGTTTGTCGGAGTGCCGCTATGTAACGTTGTCCTCCGTACCAGAAGTCAACGCTGGCGCTAACAGAAGATCATTTTTTTGAGGCAAATGCGATTGGCATCTAGTATTAAGGGGACTTTGGTTCAGATAAGGCCTACTGTTGATGTGATTGGAAAAATAGAGCAAAAGTTGCTGTAAAAAATACCATTTTGGACAATGCAGTTAGAATACAATCCAAATTCAAAATAACAGATTACATTTATATCGTCCGGAAAAGGTGTACTCAAGCGAAAGATAAGCGAAAATATGTATTTAAATGAACGTGTAGCCATTCTTAGGCTTTATAGAGTGCCCGTAACATTTTATACATATTTCATCAAAATTAATCTTAAACAGAGTAATCCAAAAATGTATATTGATTACGGTTAACATAGGGTCAAAAAGTTACAATATTTGGAAAACATAATAACAATAATAAATGCCAATAATTTGCCTTATCACCTGTTAATAGAATTACAGCTGTTATCTCTTGAGACATGTATTCCACCTACTGATTACATTCATATCAGATGATACTACTCCACATTTGGTTACGTTGTACACTCAATGCAGCTATGAGTTCCATTTTGTTGGGAGAAACTAGGTCCTGAGTTTTTTTTCCCATGAACGGTCCCACAAATTCTCGATCGGATTGTCATCTGGAGAATTACTTATGCAATCCAATACCGAAGTCCCTCATTATGTTAACCATGTAAGAGTCGATTTCGAAGTGTGATATGCTGCATTATTGTTACCCTCAGCCCCCCCTAAATCCGCCACTGGGTAATAGAAAAATATAGAATACACATTTTTAAAATTTTAAATTTGCATGAAAACTACGTATCAAAAACAAATTTAGCAACTCATTGATATTTTCATAACACATATGCTTATATGTAAAAACCTAGCAAAAAGAAAAAATTTCTCACCATGTAGGAAGAGAAAAATCATAGTATTGATTTCTATAAGATAATTACTGCTAAAGAAATATGTATTATGTGTTTCGATTAACGGAAAAAATACTTAAGTATTTATAACTACTGACGTTTAAATAACTTTAAGATTGCCTCCGGCAAAAAAAATACACACACGGCTACTAGGCTACTGTTTTTTTTTTTTTTTAAAGAAAACTTCACTGGCCTTCCTCGGATAGAAATTAAATTCTAAAGTAACAAATTTGAACATGCAAAATTGTTCCTTAGCATAAGCAAAACTGAGAGGTATATCTATGCGAACGAACTGTACGGAACCAGACACAAAATTTAATATTTGTGTGATGCGGTAGACAGCAAAAAACGAAAGAATTTGAGAGAGTTTTCATAAGTTTGGAAGAAAATGTCTAAAGAAGCTATTCAAGCTGAAATAGTTTCCCGCAAACTTTTCCCTATTTTCCTCTTTTGAGTGACGTTTTTCCTCCATGCAAATGCTGTGAATGGATGACCGATCATCAAGGGATATCCGCCTAGCAAAAAATTTAAATATGGCCATGTTTCACTGGCCGGAATTTATGTATTGTGGCTGAATGTCTTACTTTTTTGTCTTGATCTACTTTACCAAAATGTATTTTTTAAGCAGCACAATGATTAGCACAGTGTTATGCTACATAAAATTCGAAAAATATTTCAATTATGTTACTAAAAGTTTAAGTCTTGATTTTAAAAGCACTTCTTGAACTGATTTTTATACCATGAAAAAAAAAAATTGGTCTTTTTTGTCACTAGCTCTTTTTATAAGCTCTTACCCTTGTTTATACATGTTTTTTTATCGTATTACCAGACACCAGGAAAGTGTTTCAAATCCAGTCTGTTAAAGCATTGACACAATGATCCACAATGCCAATTGGTTTTGATGCGGAGGTATCCCATAAACTTCACCACTTTAGCTTTCTCCATGGAATCGTAAAGATGAAGGAGTAATGAAGACTCCTCTCACCCCACTCATGGCACTTTGCAAAAT
The DNA here is from genome assembly GCF_026930045.1 of Uloborus diversus. NCBI lineage: Eukaryota > Metazoa > Arthropoda > Arachnida > Araneae > Uloboridae > Uloborus > Uloborus diversus. The sequence continues at coordinate 196,080,410 of NC_072731.1, read as the reverse complement.
GTCCGGGCGAATCTTTCAGATTCAGATATTGATCCCACCACACCACCTACTCCAGATTTTTGAGTATACGAGGACCCTCAGGTTTTGTAAGGGTCATAAGACCTTTCCAGAATACCACTGGTTGGTGAGTCCTCACCTGCTCACATTTTAGTTTGCCTGGGTTTTTGCAAAGGATGAAGTCCTTAGCAACCAACAATTGCTTTTAGAGTTTTTAGAGATATTTGTATTCGTGGATATTTTCAAGCCCTTCTAGACAATTTCAAGATAAATAAAAAAAAGATGAAGGAGTGCCCCCCTCAATACCAAAGTTGAAGTATTGCTGTTTTTTATTTACAAAATGTAACTTGGATATTGATATAAAAAAAGTTTTAACATTTAATGTTCTTATTTCAAAATTTTTTTTAAGCAACCACGAATTGTTATGTGTCCACAATTAATTGAAGTCGGCTTCACGGGTCACTGCTGGGGTTCTTAAGCTTTGCGAGCGTGTGCTCCTTCTGGGCAGAGACATTCATGTATCTGCTCCTGGGTGGTAAAGTTCATGTCCCCCGGAATCGACTTTATTTATATCCGACCCTCTTTATTTTACCCAATCCCCTTTCGACAAAAACATCACACAGCACACAATATCTAGATTCCAACTCCTGACATTATTTAAATTCAAATTATATCTGTCTCAATTATGCTTGAGATAAGAGCCATTTGTAGAAACAAGAAACCTAGCTTGTAGGGTCCTATCGCACATCATAACTGCAAAAAAAAATGTAATTTAAATTTTCAATGGGTAAATTATAATTAATGCCAGGGAGGCTGTATGCTTAGGGCTGGATTTCATTTTAAAATTTATTTTCTTTTTCTTTCTTTTACTCTTGTTTTTACATTGATCAGTGTTTTTTTTCCGCTTCCTTTTTCCCCTTACAGCATGTTTCTGCAGATCAATTTGATTGATATTTTTATTAAAAAGGGTAAATACATTTTTAATTATTAAGATGAAGTGTCAAAATATAAATATTTTTTATTCTAAATTTAAATGTTGTTTGTTTTGAATTAATCCAAACAAAACAACTAAAAACCAATGTCCCAACAAACTAAAAAAGCAAAAAAAAATCTTATCCGTTTAAAATACAGATGTTCCTCAAAACAGAAAAAGAAAATGATCCATCCAAAAGTTTGAATCTCTAAACCTTATGAGTTAGGAAGATTTTATTGCAATGCAATTAGCAAGTAAGACAGTTCATAGCAATTAAGCACAACCAATAATGTAAGTAGTAAATCTGATTTCCCTATTTGTTGCTATATGATGTAAGACATTTTACCTTGCACACTAGATAAATACAATATTTGGTACTCTGATTGTAAGCATAAAATAATACAGTAAAACCTGTAAAGTTGACCACCTTTGTAAGTTGACCACCTAAGTTGACCGCTTTTGTCAGGAATGGAATTAGTTCTATTTTATATAATGAAAGAAAACCTCTGTAACTAGACCATCTCTCTATCTTGACCACCTGTCTATCTTGACCACTGATATACACCAGCTTTGGTTTGGAGTATTGTAAAAAACCCTTTGTAAGTTGACCTCTTGGCAAAAGCATTAGAGTGTACTAAAAGCTTAATCAATTATGCATCAAATAAGCAACCAGACATTAAAAAAAAAAAAAACAATGAATATTTATGTTTCAATCGAAAAACATTGGGCTTATGTTAAGCCCCAGAAAATGCGCCAAACTTCATTACGGAGTTATTTTGTTGAAAATTAGATTACCATTGTTAAAAATGTAAAAGTAAAAATCAAATGAAGAATTTAAGTCACTTTTGACTTGTTATGATTTTTTAGGAATTGTTAATGTTAAGTAAGTAGTTTTTCATAGGCAATAAGACATTTTTTTTTCTTCGATCGATTCACAGACATTTTAAATTTAGATGCTAATTTACACGTCATTCTGGTAAATAATCTCTGAAAATATTTAAAAACATTTTTACTTATTGTTTTAAAGTAATGTTAAACAATGAAAGTGAGTTTAAAGTATTCCAATCAGTTAAAAAATGAATAGGGCAAGAAATGCCAAAAAAACTCAGTTTTCGTTACTACCTGCTATAAGTTGACGACCTGTTTAAAAAGACCACCAAAGTTTTGCACCGCAAGTGATCCACTTACACAGGTTTCACTGTACATGGGCCAAGCGTTTTCAACCAGATTTTCAGTAAGTTTTACATATTTTTTGAATAACATCGAAATACATCTATTGCCCTCCTCAATGACACATTATACTTTTAATGAATTTCAACGTCAGTTAAGTTATTTCGTTGTTTTTAACAATTAAGCAATGCTTTTAGCCTCTTAGTCAAAACTAGTCTCAAAATTAATTGCATCGTTATATGATTTCAAAACAAGTATAAAACTGAATATTAAAGGCACGTTGTCTTATGCGAAGAAAAACTCGGTGTGCTTTAATTGCTATAAGAACTAAATTAAGATATGTGAAGATATAGCATTTCATTAAGGAAGGATGTAACGATATTCGGTAGTGAGAGCAATGACTGAACATCCCCTACTAACAGATAATTTAAGCTAGGTTTCACATGTTTTGAAAGGTTTTTAGATAAACTGCCATTAGCTACCCTTCTGTACAAATCTAAAAATGTCACGACCAGAACAGTTTTGGGTCTGTCAGCTGGCTACATGTCTTCATTTAGTGATTTTCACCTCACTTTTCATTTAAACTGGCAAATAATTGGCAGTAGAACCATTAAAACACCATGTTGTCTTTTAAACAATTACACGTGTCAATCAAAATATTTTTAATGTCATGATCTAAATGCTAGAAAAATTAAACTCTGGAACTATGAATTTTAAAACAGAAACTATATGCGTAAATCTTCGCTTACTCATCAAAATACTTGTAACATAAAAATATAGTTAACAATAATGTATTAAGTATAGTTTAAAATGTAATATAGAAATAAAAAAATTAACCTTTTCTTATCAGATATAGTTAAATTGCATTTTAGCGGAAAATTTTAATTAGACTGGATGAAACGTGGATTTAATGTATTTTTAAGTTACACAGGATTTTGTGTCCAAAATATCATAATGCAACGTGACGTATCCAAAAAAAATAAATTTTAAAATGCGCTAAGATTTTTCTAATATACATTTTTTGCAACAATGCCAAAAGATGTGCGTGAAACCTTTTCAAGTAGCTCTTTCTGAATGTATAACAAGATAAAAGAAAAGTTAGAACTGCAAAGTTTTTTCGAAGCCATTAAAAAGGAAGGTATCAAGTTTCTTTAATTCTTTTACTGCTTTTGGAATTTCGATTTTTCGACGAACCTCTTGAACAGTTCGAGAAAAGGTAATTCAATATGGAACGCTCTTTGCAAACTTCATTCTATCGATTGTTTAATTAAAATAAATACACTAAAAAACCTCGAAGAAAAAGAGTTTCTTACGTTATTTTTATTTATTAAGTTAGTGTTTGACTATTAGAGAAAAAAGTATACAGCAATTAATAACTTCTTCATGGAAACTATGTGCTGGTTTAATAAGAGTAAAATTTGAGAATATACGTTTTCTTTTTTACAGTTCTTCTTGCCTTTTTTTTCCTTTGACATAAAATGTTCTTGTCTTACATATGCCATGCGATTTTATACATAAAAATTATTTGTCAAAGTTTTTTTTTTTTTTTGAGAATATCATTATTTCTTAATAATTCCACAAACTTTATAAGCAAGGCGTCAATTTAAAGACGTTTTCCCCCATTTTCAGCGAAAATTAACAAAGAACTTTCATTGTGGTGGTTTTTAAAAAAATTCGATTTAGTGTTTTTTTTTTTTTTAATTAAGCAGTGCTATCAACCATGGAAGATATTTTTAGTTCAGTTGGTTAGAACATAGTATGAATAACGTAAAGATTACAGGTTTGATCCCCCATTGATCAGAAAATGTCGTTTTTGAAAGATTTCACAACGGTTACGATTTCAATTAAAAGTAGAAAAGAAAACATTAATTTTAACATTGTAAATCTCAATGTCACTTTCAAAAAAAAAAAGGTTTTAAAAAATAGAGGCATCTTTTTCGATATATTTCGTTATATCCTCTCATTAAAAATATAATTTTTGAATGACATTATTTTAAATCGGTTGAAATCTGATCTAAATTTTCAAGAACATACAACCAAAACTCATAACAGGATTATGAACCACAGTTCTCCTGTTGCATTAAAATCAGAAAAGAAAACATTTATTTTAATATGGTAAATCGTAGTATCATAAATAATATTTTATTCTCTCTCTTTTTTTCCACAGCCATCGTCGAGAATTAAACAAACAATTCACACTTCGGCACTACTAATCCTACCTATTGGATAACGGTATGCTGTCTCATCTTTACTATTCCCTCTCATTTCTAATTACATAATAATATTTTTATTCTGTAACTGTTATTTGTATTTTGAAATCATTTAAAGGACATAATTTCAAAACTGAAAGATGTGCGATACGTTTGATACATTTTATCTTAAATCAACCGAGCAAACACCCAGTGCACATATATTTTACTAAACATTGAACAAGACTATGGCTGTGCCGATGAGATTGCCTGTGGATTTCCAGATCACATCTGTTCACCTTAATTTATTAAAGTTATAAAATGAGTTTTTTCTTCAATGGCTACTTTTCGAGTGGTGATAAATTAAACATCGTTCAGATCAAATTGACCCTCTCTGTGGTTCTAGTGTTAAAATTTAAAAATGATTTCAAAATTTTTAAGCAGAAAAAGACAAGTTTCCAAGTTTTGATTATTTTATCTATTTCTTTAAATTCATTTATTATATGATAACTATTCTTCACGTTTGTGAACTACATATATCGTTCTCTCCTAAGTGACACAAAAGTTTAAAATAAATTTATCCGCAAGTAGAATTTCAATCATACTCCTACACGATTCCGTGATTTTTTATTTTCCAGGGGGACATTTCGTGCTTGCGCCTGAAGTGGTTGGGACATCATCAAATATTTGTACTGAAAGATTCAACTAAACTACAGATCGATGGAAAACCAACGAATTCTCGTTGGGCTTGTAGTGCAAACTTGACGGAAAGCAATGAATTTTAGATATTCTGAACTGTATTTAAAGTCTCGAAAGTATTCATATTTGAATTATACATTAATTTAACTTTAGTATATTGGTGGAAGTTTAATTGGCTTCTTTTTTTTACTATTCACTAAAGCGTTTATAGGGTTTGTTGGGGTAAGTGGGACCCCTTTTGAGAATAATTCGTTTTTGAAACCTTATTATACAAAAGACTTGAAACAAAAAAAAATAAACTTATTATCTTATTTTATCTTGGACATTATTAATAAATAAAAGTTAATTATTTTTTTCTAAAATAATGCTTTAAATATTCTTAACGATTATATTTAAAAAAATCGGATTGTTGTCACACTTACCCCATAGAAAAGGGTAAGTGGGTCACTCCCCCCCCCCCCCCCCCTTTTATTGATACACTTAATGAAGCATATCTAACTAGTATGTTGTTGCCATCGCGAAACTTTCTTCTATATCTTTCTTATAATTCTGATCCGTCCCTATGCTTGACGAGGAAGTAATATTGACAACATAAAAAAATACACATGCGAAAATTTGACGACCATCCCAATGTATGAATTATCGCAAAATCAAAGCAAAGGGCGAAAATTGAAAGTTTTTTTTAAACATTTGCATGAATTAATTGCAAATATTTTATTTGTTCACAAACATAACATTATAAATTTTAAATCATTAAAATAATATTCCCGATCATATCCATTTAATTCGCAACTCCAATAAACTATAGGGGGCGCTGCAGCCCCTTTCTAATGGCGGACGATAAAAGTAAAACAAACAAATGCCGTAACTTATAACTTGCTTTGACGCTTAGTGAATGACAGTAATTTTTCATCGTGCTTGTGGGAAGCTTTCTTTTCTATTCTTCTGAGAATACATTACACCACAAACTGTCTGAAGCCTATAATTTAGCACAAAGAAAACACGTGGAATGGAATGTTTTACCTTTTTCTTTAGTGTTGTTAATCACCGCAAGTTAGCGTATTCGAGCTCTGGAGTTGCGAATTGAAATCACGAGAAATACGCAGACGACAGTCTACTACGATTTATCTTTATTATTGTTGCATTAATAAAGCTATTTTCATTCGCAAAAAAAAAAAAAAAACAGCATCTCTTGGAGCGATTGGCGCCAAAAATAAACCAACGCCTGTTTACATATGGATTCACATTTATTCCAAATTTCATTCAGAGCGTAGCATTACTTCTTGTGGTATGGCACTCACAATGGAAAAAAAAGATCGTTCGATTGCGCCACCCCCCCCCCCCTTTCAGCTGTTGACGCCAAAATAGAATCATTTCTTATACCCTCTAAGGGCTACTGGTCGATAAATTTTCGTTTGATTCTGTTGATTATTTCTTGAGATACAGCAATCACAATTGGCGACAAAAAAAAACGTTCATAGCTCAACCCTCGTTTGAGCTATTGACACAAAAATTGAATCAGCACCTGCACCTGTTAGGGGTAGCGTATGAACCAAATTTTGTTTGATTCCGCTAGTTACTTCCATTGGAATAGCAGGCACGCATAACTCAAAAAACGTCTCATTGCTCCACCCCCTTTGGTGGAATTCGCGCCAAAAACCAATGGGCACAAGTTCACATAGGGGCACATATGCGTACCAAATTTCGTTCGATTTCATGCGGTAGTTTTTGCTGTAGAGCGGCCCCAAAAAACTGGTGTGAGGCACAGATACACACATACATTTTCCAAAAATGGTCGAAATGGACTCAGCACACCTCAAAACGTTCGAATCCGTCAAAATTCGAAATTCGAAAATTTGCACGAATCCAGTACTTTCTTCTATGTATTGGAAATAGAAGAAAGTAAAATGGGGGTAAGGGGGTCTTACATGATAAAGTATGTACATTTTTAGTGTGAATTATTTTTTTGTAAATGTATCCATTTAGGAGATATCTACTGTCTTTTACTCGTAAATATTTATCATGGAAAATTTTAAAACGAAAATCAAAACAATTTCATTTGTGAAATTTACTAAAAGCCTATAGTTATATATTTTAATTTTACATGTAAAAGTGTGTTTATTGAACGTAATACAGTTGATTGAGATCAATTTGAGTAAATTTGCCAAAACTATAAGCTGAAAAATAAATTGGAAACACTAAGTGACTGCGTCTATGTAAAGTTGGCAGGGGATTTTTGAAATAAACAAATGATGTTACCTTTAGGCCTAACCATTTAAAGTTTTCAAAAGCAGTTCTTGAATTTATATCAGTGTATTCTGAGTTGGGATTTGCAAAATGTGTGAAAGGTTCTCCAAAAGCAAATTTAAGGGTAGAATTAATAGATAGATCACTCTTTTTATCTGATGATAAGAAAAAGAATATTGAAGTACACCAGACATATTTTGAATAATAAATGCTCTTTTCGTTTTGTATATATTTCCTTTTCTATCTTCATTTCATTCCACAAAATAACCGTTCCAATAGGCGCTTAGAATATCGTTCTTTGAATGGTAGAAAATTGGAGCTATAAAAGCTTTTGCCTCTCAAAGAAGACAATAAAATGTTTCATCAAGCTCTCCAGAGCTAGCAATATTTCACAAAGAAAATTTTCTCTACGATATCAATTCTAAAGCATATTCCAATTTTCTCTGAGAATCATTTCTTTTGAAATATTCAGTACGTACTTCATGCTGCAAGCTTACAATTTGCTTTAGTGAAATGGCGAAAAAATATCGTGACTTTGATTTTCATAAAATATTTTAAAGACATTATAAATATTCATACTACCGTATTGTAGTTTTTATTTTTACTGCTTTTTTATTACTTACTTTATGAACTGCAGCTGCGATTTTTTTTATTATTATTATGATCTTATTTATCTAAAAGAAGCTTTAAATTTTTTGTGTTATATATTTTATCGATATAATATGTCTATGAAACCTGAAAGCGAAAACACCAGTCCTTAAAACTAAATTTGTATTTTTAGTGCAAACCTATTTTAGCCATTGCTAGTACACAACTCAAACGTAAATCCCAAAAACAGGTGCATCTTTTAAAATTTATTTATTTTCAGTGTTGTTGGCCCGAACGCAGAAGATTTGCATGCGTTCTCCAATAATATTAGTAATTACTTTGATTAAAGTGAAAAACCAACGCTAATAAAGCACAAATTTTGAAGAAAATACAGCATATAGCTATTTCAAGGCTACAATGGAGCCTTAAAATAGCTATATGCTTAATTTTCTTCAAAATTTGTGCTTTATTTACGTTGGTTTTTCACTTTAATCATATTGTATCACAAAGCTTTTATGATTATTTTTCATTTAGTAATTACTTTGCTGGTATTCATAATAACATAAAAACAAAAAAGCTGAAACTTTAATTTTAATAAGTCAGCATTGTATCCCTATTTCTTTTTGCAGAATGCTCATTGCGATTCAGTTTGATAAATGAAATGCTGAAATGCAGGTGCAAATGTAATCTTAAAAGTTCAAATGTTTTGCACTTCAATTCAATTTGTCTTTCTTTTTTTTTTTTTTTTTTAACTTAGTTTAAGAGCTTTTCTTTCAATGTAATTTTGGTATAATAACAAACTTAGCGGTTGAATTTTGCACAAAACACCGAGTTACTATTCAAGCAAGCATTATAAAGACTTGTTGCAAGTAACCTGAATATTGTTTTTCTTTATTATTTTTTAACTTTTATTATTGCCAAGAGTTTTGCTTAAAATATCTTTGCACCATATGAAATATGAGAAAAAAAAGGAATCATTATAAAATTGTATTACTTTCACGCAATCAATTTTTGTTAGAGATTGATTCATTTAATTTTATTTGCGGCTGGGGTGTCAAATGCTGTTGACTAGTAAGATAATTAACCATTTTTTTGAAATTTAATAGCAAAACTTCACCTGGATCGTGACTTCTTCGTCATCAGCCAGCCTAACCGATGATATAGCGTTATCAACAAACAGTTTGTTATCGGCAGGCGACAGTGCACGTACAACACGTCAAGACTACCTGATCTTATTTTGTTGTAAGTTTTGTTTCCTCATAGTTTATTAGTGGTTTATTAGTAGGTTATTGTAGTTTATTATTTTTTTAAAAAAATTGTTTATTGTTCTTAAAGCCTAATTTCTGAAGTTGGCGGAGTCAAAAATATAAATGTTGTTGAGTTTCGCCATTTTTTTTTTTTTTTTTTTTTTTTAAACTAGAAAAGTAGATTGTAGCGCAATATGACGCATTGGCCTAATTAAGACTCCGACCTATTTATTAGGACACCGGAGGATCAGGCGGAGGATTATAATCATGTGCAACTTATGTTGAACATGCGTGAAGTAGTTGCGCAGAATGGACCGAAAAACAGAAAATAACGACTGATTAGGGTCCCAAATATTACAATTGATCTTGCTCCTTTCCTTTGAAAGAAATATGGAATTTTCTACATTTTATTGAAATAATCAAATGTAGTTCAGTTTCATAACCCGGGGCTACTTGGACCCGAAATTTTTGCGAGTTTTACACTGATTTGCTGATCAAACCCCTAATATGCACTTATAACCTTGTTTTTACCACTTTTCAGACGTTCTGCTACCAACTTAAGCCTTTTATAAACAACAATTTTAACCCTTTATATTTTTTTTTCAGTTTTTAAAAATTGGGTTCAAGTAGCCCCGCGAAGGGGCTACTTGGTCCCACACAGCAATCCCATTAAAAAAGGCTGTAAAACAGGTGGTGAGATCAAGAACGACCAATGATTTTAAAATGAAAACTCAAAACGTACATTCTAGTGAGCAAACTATTAATAGAAATTAATATAAAATCAACGCTTACATATAAAAACATATTTTTAGCCAAATATAATTTCTCAAATGGGAATATAATCAAACTGCAGCTAAAACCAATTAAAATGCTCATTATTTAAACATTAGAAAGAATGAAAAATCCTCTCTTTAATAGCTTTAGTGGATTAATTTTCTCTGATATTATTTAATGCCTTCTCTTCCTCGCTACTTAAATAGTACATGATGCCCAAGCTTGTTTTGTGAACAATCTTTTAATTCCCTTTTTAAAGTTGACATACTTAAGTCAAAAGGGGTTGATTCTACTCTTTAAGGCCTTTCTCCGGAGCTAATTGAATATAGACACAATTGTAATTTTTCCTACGAATAATTCCACTCTTTTATTTTCGGCCCCTTTTTATCTCCAGATCTTCAAACAAACGGGTATAAATAGTAACTAACCTCTTTATTTTAAAAGATTACAAAACTTACTTAAGAAAACTTAGTGATGAAATGTGGTCGGGGGCTTTTGAACCCGGGTTCAAGTAGCGCCATTTTAAGGCAACCGTGCACGTTTACTAACTTATATTAGTTAATGTGTTAACTATATAGGTATACACTTTAAAACACTGTTATTCTATAAAGAAATAGAATGCAAACATAAAACTATCTTTACCTTGATTACGTCAGATGTTTCCATGAACTTACATGTGGAAGTGTGCAGACACTAAAAGCAGCTGTTTTAACAACTTACAATCATAATATTAATCAGAAAAAGGCGGAAATAGTAGAAACTTTTTTTCATGCACCAGCCTCTGCCTGGTACCACCAGTCAGGGAGAAGATCAACTAAGTCTATACATTAAATTTTCTAGGACCAGGACGTATTTTAAACACTTTTTCCTCCGTGGTTCAAGTAGCCCCTGGAAGCTTTAGTAGTCGCGGTTTACGGTATGTATTTCGATTGCATTTTTTTTTTTCTTTTTTTTCAGTTTGATAGAACGTTTTGGCTTTTTTTAGAGTTAACCTCATTGGGTATCGGTGTTTACAATACAAGTCAATCATTTTATTATTTAACCCGTAACAGGGGAGGTGAAAAAATGGGACATAACAGGGGAGGTGCGGTCACACAGACCGCGCTACTTTTAAATTTTTTAAAAATCGTGTAATTGAACTAATTTCGTGTAATTTGGCATAAATGTTCACTGAACCATTTTCTGAAAAAGGGAAAAAAATCATTTTTTGCGTTTAAAAATAAATTTACGCTCTTTGAGGAAATTTTTCCGGAGCATTAAGATTTTTCGAAAAAAATGGTAAGTTGAAATAAATTATTTAAAACTCGTAATAAAAACGAATATAGTATTTATTAATGAATGTACCTTGGCTATTTAATATGTAAAGAATATTTCAGTACCAGAAATTTCGACATTGCACATTACAAAAAAATTTTGACAGTACCTGAATTTGGACAGTTTTGCATCATGTTTCCTACAGTGATTCAGTCCTCATCTTCCCTTAAACAATTATTACAAAGCTTTTGTGTGCATTCTAAGCAAACAGGGTGTTTACATGATAAACATAAGTATGATTTTTTCCTTTTCTTGAATATATCTCCGCGGACCTAACTTGAGAGCCATGAGTAGTAGGGCCGAAAATAGTTACACAGCCGGGGAGGTGCGGTCTCTCAGACCGCTACTGAAGAATGTAGCGGAATTTCTACCAGATGCACGTGCCAAAAAATACAAAGAAGCTAGGAGGGTGTTCAAGGTCACAAAACGATAAGCTATTGGGAGAAACCATTCGATCTGACCAAATATGAGTTAAGAGGTGGTGGGGTAAACATTCGAGTGGTCTGTGAGACCGCACCTTCCCTGTTAAGGGTTAAAACTGCTAATAAACGGAACTAAAAATTTACCTTTTCAAGTGGATTTTTTTCCTTATGAGTCATCTGATGAATTTGCAAACAGTAAAGCCAATCTATATACATAAATGGTTACTTCTGTATGTAAGTATGTAGGTCCGGGGTAATCTTCAAAACTACAGGACCGATTTTAACCATTTTTTCACTATAGATAGCTAATAATAATTTATTCCTAAAAAACTTAGTTTAAAAACGTTCTGATGGAAAACAGTAAATGTCATGTAATTTTGCCCATTGAATGATTAAATATAAAACCCATTGTTACGAAAATTCGTTGCCTAACAAGAGCAATATTAAAACCAATCATAATGAAAATTTTGAATCAAGGTTTCTCTGGAGCAAGCATGACATTTATTGCTTTATTGCTTTCTTAGGAATTGTATCCTCATCTACATACATAAATGGCTACTTCTGTATGTAAGGATGTACGGGGTAATCTTCAAAACTACTGGACGGATTTTAACCATTTTTCACCATAGATAGCTACATTATCGGGAAAAAACATAGGCTACAATTTATTCCTAAAAAACTTAGTTTAAAAAAGTTATGATGGAAAATAGTACATTTCATGTAATTTTCCCATTAAATGATTGAATATTAAACCCATTGTTACAAAAATTCGTTTCCTTACAACAGCAATATTAATAGTAATTATAATGAAAATTTTGAATCAAGGCTTCTTAGGAGCAAACATGAGTTAAAGTCATTTAAATGTTTGGAAACTCTACTTTTTGAACACTTAGGGAAACATAGTAGAGAGATTCTTCTTCCTCTTTTCTTTTTTTTTTTGTGTGTGTGTATGTGTGCGCTTGTGGGTACTTTTTTTTTAATAAATAAAGCGCTCTGTTTTTTTAGTGATTTTTGTTTTTGTTTGTTCATATTTTGGAATTCTTCAAATTTTTATGTGCTTAAATGTCCTGCTTTCGTTCCTAACTGAATACTATTTCGTTCTTTATTCTTATTGCTATTTTACTTTTATATGTAAAGAAGAACCTCAATTTTAATCACGTGAAAGTTGTGTGTTTTGAGTTCTTTTGGTTAAAAATAGAAAATGAATGAAAGTAGCGATTGTTTCTCACAATTATTACTTACCCAGGCAACGCCGAGTATTTTCGCAAATTTAATCATAAATGAGTGAGATATTAGGCAATGAACTTACTGGGTGCCTTATTTTGAGCTCTAGATATTTTGCGCATTAACGAAACACATTTTAGTGCTGTAGATGTTTTCAACCTCTGTAAATCTTTTCTGTGTTGGCTCACAACCAACCAAAATTAGATTTCAAAACACTTGATTCTTCCCTCTAAGATATTTTATTATTTTTATTTATTTATTTATTTTCATTTATTTTATTTATTTTTTTTATTTATTTATTTATTCATTTATTCTCTTACATGCTTTACATAGTCATTGTTGAAAATTTTAAATACCAAAACATGTTCTGTTTGAAACCGTTATACTGCCATGTTAAGCCCCGAAATCGCATCAGCATCTGAGTTCAAAATGAGAAACTGCCATTTTAAGTTTGGCGCCGTCATGTATTTGATTCAGATAAACTTTTTCAAAAACTTTTTAAAAACGTTTTCTATTTACAAAGTACCATAAAACATTGCATTTGGGTAAAATATGTGGCAAAGAATCACCTGGTGAACGTAACTCAGTTTTGATAAAAAGTGCAGATTCGAGTTTTGTGCTTAGCACGGCAGTATACTTTGTATTTACTATTTTATACGTTGGTGTATGTCAGTGTCTAGAAATTCCTTTAAAAAGTAAAAAGTAAACATTTATTAGAATTTCTGAATTTGGGAAGCCATAACTTATAACGCACGCACATGACTACAATCACTTTTTTTTTTTTTTTTTGAAAGAATGTACATTGCATAACATTCATGAGTATAAGGTATGCTGAGTTCCTGAACGATTTTTTATTATAGTAATATATGGTTTTATGTAACGTCATTATTTGTTTGTAATACTTCCAAATGAATCGATCTTCGCACTTGAATAATTAACTATTTTTAAAAATGCATTTTTTTTTTTAAGTTCAATTTGCTTAAAGAATAATGAAGCTGAAATATTTTCCATCAGTTATTCAACTTTTTCAACGAAAAACTCTGATTGAGCGTTGATATAAATACAGCATCTTTCGATTAAGAAAGCATCTTCTTTAACCCTCACACTACATTATTTCATAGAAACTATTACATTAATTATTTTCTCTTTATCTTCAGCTTATTCACATCCGTGTCCTTAAAACTTTACCAATTCTCAGATTTTCCTTAGCAAAGAAATTCTGCTCCAACACAGCAAAATAATCGAACTTCTAAAACATTCCCCATTTTGCTCAACACAACTCAATAAATTCCTTAAGACTAAGCGGAAATAGAACAATGCGTTTTCATTAAGAATGCAAATTACATGATGCAGCGCCTCCAAACAGATGGAAGTCTCTTCTTCAGAGTTCGTTTTTAGAATTGTGTTCTTGTGGCTTGAATATTATGGCAGAGTAATAAACCAAGGAACAAACACATAAAACTCGGTAATGTTAGAGACTTATATTTAATTCAAAGCGGAAGCCACTTTAATGTTTGAAGATTTTAGTGAAAATTTATCAAATGACTATGAGGATGCATTTTTAAAACGCAATATTGTAACGGGTAAATAGCAGTTCCTAAATAAGAATGGTTTCGTGAGGTGCTGTTCAAACTATTCAGTTCGGTATTTTAAACGGTAATGGAAGAAAAGTGAAATGGTGTTCGTGTATTTCGATGCGATTATGCAAATATGTTTATTTATCTTGAACAAAATTTTTGATCTTTATTAATGTGTAAAAAGCGTCACGAGAATTTTTAAAGTATTTTAAATTCTTTATAATGAAGGAAAGGCACACAGGGTGCTGAATATGTAAGGGTAAAGTTTTAAGAGATGATATTACATAAGAAAGGATTGGAGAGTCATTTCATAGTGGCTAGGGCCAGAGAAATGTCGCTGGCACAACGCTAAACCTCGAAATATACAGGGTGTCCGAGAAGTCTTTGACACATTTCTAAAATTCGGTTGAAAAATAAATAAAGGATATAGAAAGTAAAATTAAATTACATTTATTACCTCATGTAGTAAAGTTTTTTTTAATGCAAAAACGGCTGCAAAATTGGGTGCGGGAATTTTTAAATCGAGAATTCCCAAACAGTTGGATTAGACGAGATGGTCCCATCCAGTGGCCCCCGCTTTCTTTCTTTGGGGATTCGTGAAAGACACTGTGTATTCCACCAAAGTGCACTACATTTCAGATCTTAAACATCATTACAGCTGCAATCTCACAAGTTACAGAATCAATGCTACAACGAACTTGGTCAGAGATTGATTATAGGATGGATATTCTTCGTGCGACGAAAGGGGCCCACATCGAGGTGTATTGATACGTTTAAAAAAAATTTACTATATGAGATAATAAATGTAATTTAATTTTACTTTCTATCTCGTTTATTTATTTCTTTTACCGAATTTTTGAAATGTGTCCAAGACTTCTCTTACACGCCGTATTTTTTTTTCAATGTAATAATACAGATAGCAAAGTTTTTAGTGTTTTTAACTTTTAGTCGTATTTTCACAGTGAAAAATAATATAAATATTTTGAGATTCAACATTACGCATGGGACATTCCACATACAAATATTGCGGAGATATCTCAGAGAACTTTCTAAAAATCACAAGATATAACGTGCACTTCTGCTCAAATTATAGAGATCTCATCTTTCTGAATGCTGACAGGACAAGACCTCCTTCAGGCTCATATACACTTATCTACTCGTTTTAGACTGGTGGACTCTCCTAACTGCAACCTGTGTGGCGAAGAAGTTGACACGAATGAAGAGCACTTGTTCGACTGCTCTGCACTACAGAAGAACCGCAATTCCGCCTTTTTTTAAGACGCTCTCCTCTTCTGGAGATTCTTCCTTTTTATACTGGACAGCAAGACTTCGTATTCTCGAAAGTGCAAATAGTTTTTTTTTTTTTAACCCTTTAAATATTTGAGGGACGTAATTGAAAAAAAAAGTCTGCTTAAAAATTCGCCAAGCTTTGCAACGTTGGGCGACTTTTTGAACCGAATAGATGATTTTAGATTTTCCCAGAACTCAGTAATTTGTGACGTTTTTACATCTAAAAGTATTGTATAGAAATGCTAATATCTTTAAGAATCAACTAGTTGACAGTCTGTTGTGAGTTAGCCAGTCAGCTGAATTTGGTGTTAAATGTGCAGTGTACATTCTGTGATGTTTTATAGTATTTTATCAAATCCGGAACTAAACTTGTTTACCGTCGTAGTTATGGGCCACAGTTAAATTTTTATATGTGGTTCGAATATTTTAGCTACAGTATAGACACAATTACAAACATTTGTAATTATAAATAAAATTAAAAATTTTGTAAGAAATTAGTTATTATTTACTAAAAAGCAGAGTCATATCCTTTTTTTTTCGTAAAAACTACGAGTTTAGTAGCAAGTATTTACAAAAAATGTCTACAAAGCCGTGAAAACATCCGTCAGTTAATCAAACATCACTAAGCACTGTAAACAAAACGGTAAACGCGCGTAGTTACTTCATAGCACGATAAAGCAATGCTACAAAGTAACAGCGTTGACTTTGCAATATGCTGTAAACAGCAAGCTCTCTAAAACAGACAGCTGACTTGTACGACTTTGACAATCGGAGCTGGTTTACCGAAACTATTGAATGAGAGAACACTGGAACTTCTCGACAAATAAATAAATATCTAATAGGCTGCCAAATTCCACAATATTTGGCGGTTTCTTCAACAATTTGATATCAAGAGTAAGCAGCCAGAAAATAAAATAATTTTGTCATATTTCTTTTATTTTTTGCCAAGTCCCGTGCGCCTACTATTGAAAAGCATTGAAAATAGCACATGCATAAATATTTAAAAAGTAAAGTAATTTTAAATTAAAATGAATAGGTATTACACCAAATGCTTACATTAAAGTAAGCCCTTAAAAACATAAAAATGTCCTCCATTTACAAAATTGGTAGCAATATAATATAGCAATATACTGACTTACAGCTTTATTTAATATATCGTTAGTGTATAATATGATCTACATTTACATAACTTAAATTTTATTCCTAAATTATCATGAGGTTATTATTTCTTTTAAATTAAATATAAACTAAGATTTTATTTTAATATCTTAATACTAAATATCTCTTCTTGTATAAAACGAAAATAGCTATCGGGTTCACGAAGAATTCCATCTTAGAGCACAAAACCTACTCAAAATGTATTCATTTGATCAGACTAGCTTGAAAATCTACAGAGAATAGGACAAGAAAATCAGCAAACGTTGGAGAATAAAATAATGCATCAATTTAACACAGCTCAATTGGCAAAATCCAAAGATTCTAGATCTACTTTAGCGCTAGAAAGAGATTTTCATATTCAGTACCAATCAACTTAACTGTGAGTCTTTTACGATTCACGAGTTCTAGACAGTTGTTAGAAATTAAGTTAAGTTATTCATGTCCTTAAAATGTATCTTGAATTATTTATTACTTGCTTGAAATAAAACCTCTTATTTATGGCTCGTTTTATAAGTATGGAATTCAATATTAAACTAATTTTAAGTTTATTTTTCCCAACTGATTTCCATTAAATTAGGCAAACAAAATCTAATATTCAGCTAGGCGTTGAAGCAAACTGCGGCCGTATTTTGAGTTCTATCGTTTACTCACTTAGTACGTTAAGTGATTATTTTAAAATTTTGTTTTTATGTTTCCCCGAACTAAATTAGTAAACACATATCAAAGCGTTTCATCTGTAATGTCCTTTTTCTGAAAACTCTTTGATCAAGGCATTAATTATTATTAATGTATTCAGACACTTTCTCTAAAAAACTACATTGAAATGATATATTATTCATCTCAGATAAATCAAAAAGTGTGTTGAGCAATTTATTAGAGTAGTGGATATCAAAGAAGATTCTTCATTAAAATATGAAAAATAGCTTTTTGTGTAAAAATAACTAATTTAAAATTAATTTGAAAATGCATACATGCCCCAATAAAAATGAAGCAATTTTATGCTCTTAATTGTAATCTAGTAAACGCCTTTTCTTTTCAGCGCCAAATACCTAAGCTTATGACTAAAAGAAAATTCTACAAAAGTCAAATATCGAATCAAATGTATGCAGTAAATTGCACTTTTTGTGCTTTATTACAGTTGTTTGTATTTATTTATTTTCAGCGAAACGTTACTCTTGTATTTCTCTTTTAATATTCACTTTTTAATGTTAAGTAAAATTTACCATCAAAAGTAAAAATATTCAGCAGTAAACAAATCTGTACAATTTCAAAAAGTTGAACAATTTTCAAAAAATACATCAATGTCAATAAAACAAAGAATATATGCGTGTGTATGTTCCCTATACAAATCCACAATTTACGTCGGATCTCGACCAAATTCGGCAGGGAGGTACTTGGGCCCCCCGGAGAAGGAAGGTATGGAGGGTTTCCAAGCGCCAAAGAAGAAAACCAAACCGTTCGAATTATAATTTTAGGACCCGAAAATGGTTCTTTCCACCAGAAATAGTTATCCGATCAGTTTCAGTTTGGCACCATTTGAAAGCCCGCGAAAAACACCCATAGTGTTTACTCACTTCCTTCGAATTCCAAAAAAAGGGCTGTAAAATCATTGGGAAAAAATTGAAAAGCATTATTAAGCCTAATGGGTAATTCCACGTCAAATCAATCAAAAAAAAAATAAGTTTTTGACCTCACACTTCAGATTTTAACGACAATTGGTGTGAGAGACACATATGACAAGATAAGTAATCCAGCCAAATTTTAGAATTCTACTTTTAAAAAATTATGAAATACAAGGTTGTTAAAATACTGAAAACGTAATAAAAAAAATGAAAACCTGTGACATTCAAATGACTGTAACTTCTCTCCTAATTGTAGTAAAATGAAAATTCAAACATTATTGTAAAGCTAAAGAATAAAGCTTTCTATTGATATAAAGCATGACGTTCTTACGACAGGTTTAAGTTTCGTGGTCATTCGCCGCGACTTTTGACCTTGAATATCTCAAAACATGCCCCCTTAGAACTTCAAAAATATATATATATTTTATAGCTCTAACATTATTCTTCCACTACACCAAAACTTAGACTGGGATCGCAATGGCAAGGTCAAAAATGGCAAGGAAAAAAAATAAAGAATGGGTTCACATGTTTTACATTGTGGAATTCCATATGTAAGGTTAGTCACCTTGTTGACCTCCTCACCATTTCCGATTTTAATGAAATTTCGTGTGAAGAACACATACAACAAGATAAGTAATTCTGCTAATTTTCAGAATTCTACTTCAAAAATGTAACGAAATACAGGGCTGTTAAAAACATTAAAAGTACAAGATAAGCTGAAAGTTGTGACATGCTTTCTATCCTAATTACTGTTTGTAATTGTAACTTCTATCCCAATTACAGTAGAATCAAAATTTTAAAAACATTGTAAAGTTTAGGAATAGAGCTTTCTATTGCTATAAAACATGACTTTCTCACGACACAAGTATTCACCATGATTCAATTCACCGTGAATTTTGACCTTGAATGTCTCAAAACACGTCACCTTGGAATTTCTCTAAAAATATACATATTATAGCTCTAACACTTGTCTTCTAAAACTTAGACTGGGACCGCAATATCAAGGTACTAAAAAAAAATAGGAATGCTTACATACAACTTCAAATAACTCGAACTATTGATAACTCGATGCTATTAGCCGGTTTGAAACAAATATTTTCATTAATTTTGGGATAGAATTTTTAACATTGGTTGTTAAACAAAACTCTGCAAATTATACGGGAAGCTTTGTCATAGGTTATAACTTGTTGTTTTTTTATTTCCAAGAATTGTTGTTAATTACGGATAAAAAGTATGGTTATCAAATAAAAGTTCTGTCATATTTTATCTCTTATTTAAGAAACCTGTTGATTTGTAAAAATATGCATACTTTTAAGGAATACGCATAAAAAATTAAAACAATAATATTAGGACAGAATTAATGTAAAACATGTATCAAAAATATATAAACATTCCTGATTTTTTTCCAGTCCCTTGCCTTTGCGATCCCAGCCTAAGTTTTGATGTAGTAGAAGAACAGTGTTGGAGCTATAATATATATATATATATATATATATATATATATATATATATATATTCTTTTTTTTTTGAAAAATTCCAATGAGGCGTGTTTTGAGATATTCAAGGTCAAAAGTCACGGTGAATGACCTTGAGACTTAAACCTGTCATGAGAAAGCCATGTTTTAAACCAATAGAAAGCTACATTATTTAACTTTACAATGGTTTTTAAATATTTATTTCACTGTTATTAGGATAGTAGTTACATTCGTTTGCATGTCACAACTTTCCATTTATTTCACACTTTTTTAGTTTTTAACAGCCCTGTATTTCGTAAAATTTTTGCAGTAGAATTCTGAAAATTGGCGGGATTACTTTTCTTGTCATATTTCCTGTCATACTTATCGTGTCCTTCACACGAAATTTCATTAAAATCGGAAATGGTGAGGAGATCAAGAAGGTGACTGACCTGACAGAAGGAATTCTACAACGTAAAATATGTAAATTTTCTTGATTTTTTCCCAGTATCTTGCCATTGCGATCCCAGTTTACGTTTTAGAGTAGTGGAAGAATAATGATAGCGCTATAAAATATATTTTTTTGTAGAAATTCTAAGGGGGCATGTTTTGAGATAATCAAGGTTAAAAGTCACGGTGAATGACCTTGAAACTTAAACCTGTCGTAAGAAATTCATGTTTTATATCAGTAGAAAGCTGTATTCTTTAGCTTTGTAATAGCTTTTGAATTTTTATTATACTACAATTAGGAGAGAAGTTACATTCATTTGAATGTCACAAATTTTCTTTCCTTTTTTTTTTTTTTGTACTTTTTCAGTTTTTTAACAGCCCTGTATTTTGTAAGATTTTTAAAGCAAAATTCAAAAAATTCGCAGGATTACTTATCTTGTCATATGTACCCCTCACATCAAATGTCGTTAAAATCGGAGATGCTGAGGTCAAGAAAGTGATTGATCTAACACAGATATGCCCTAATGGAATTCTATTTTCATATCTATTTTCATAAAATTATCGTTTACGCGACCTCGATTAAAATTAGCGTTCAGGAGGTTGCCACTTTTTTTTTTTCGTAGCTGTGACTAAATAAAGTTTTGTTTTTCCTTTGAGTTAAAAATTTCCCTTTTTGATTATTATTTGGCGATTTATCTTCTTTCTTTCTTTTTTTTAGGATTTTAATTGTATTTATGGAGTGTTGCGTTTAATTTTTTCGAAAACTTTTGATTTGCAGTTTTCTTTCTTTGAGAATGATTATTTTGACGGGAAATTTTAGTTTTTTTTTCCCTCTAACTGAAGCTTGATTGTTGAACATGCGTCACTAGACAAAACTTTTATTTTAGAGGTAGATCGTGCCAAGCCGGGCAATGCAGCAAGTATGGAATATATTAAATCTCACACTAAGGCACGTCAAACAGTGCCTAGCATAAATAATAGTTCATCTGCAGAATTTTTTATAATTTTAAAATTATGCTCATTTGCGGAAGAGAATACGTTCTAAATATCACTCTACAATGCGTTAGTGCAATGAATAAAATACATTAATATGCACGGAGTCTCTTAAGCTTTTGGAAAAATTTAAATTCAGAGACAGAAAGTGATAAAGGAATAATAGAATGTTAAACATTAAAAGAAATCGTTTGGGCAAATTTAGGTATTAAATCATCTTAGCTACTCTTCACAAGGAGTTTTTCTCGAGTAATTATGGACGATTTTGGAAGTTAAATCCTTTGAATTTTCAACATACGAAAATCAAGTGCAGCTTGCATTTAAGATTACGTGAAAAATAAGATTTGTCAAAGTTTAGCGTTTTATAGAATTATAGGAATTCAGGATATTTTAATTTCATTGGTGGTATATTTGTATACGCTTTCTTAAATGTGTGTGATGTGTGTGTGGAAATTTCATGCTTCGTTTGTTCATGCCAGATGCTAATTGCATACTGCAATATGTGATCGCAACACATTGGAAACACTCAGCTTTAAATTTATGCGGCTTACTCACCAGGCTTGGTTCTTTCCGATTAACACTTGTTTGCATCGACGCACTTGTTGAGCAAAGCTTCGGTTCTTACGAAGATGTGAAAAAATGGCTCAGTGAAACGATCGCAGAAAAGAGGAAAATTGTTACTAGCGTGGTATTAAAAAATTTCCTGAACGATGGAAGAAATGTTTACCAAGCCAAGGAGCATATTTTTTAATAACGTACTTCTCGTCTTTCTTCCAAATTTAACATTTTTTCGCAAAAAAGAATCCGTATTTCATACTTGTACACCTGGTATTTTTTAGGGATTTAAAGAATGAGAAATTTAATAAATGTTGATTTGTTTGCTATTTTTTAATTGTAGGGTAGATCGGGGCACGTTTACGCGGATTCAATGAATTTTCTAAATTTTATGTTTTAAGTTAGGATATGAAGTGGTGTGTTGGTGAATATGTGTTATGAAGCAGATAATGGACTCAAATTGGTATATTCAGTCGTTGCACAGTTTGTTTTTAACCTCTAAAAAATTATTTTTCAGTCCAAGTCGATTTCGAAAGCTTGCCCCGGACATGGTGCACGTTTACGCACGTTTTTTTTTAACACCTAACGTGGTTCTGTTAGTGTTTTGAACATAATGTTTTACCATCGTTAAAATAAAGCAAATTTATTACAGACTATAGTGTTTAAAAGCATCAGCGCACGTTTAGAAACGTGCCCTGACGCTTTTTTCGGTCCGAACTTTCTCAAAAATTTTTAGCATTTTCAGGTTATTTAGTTTTGAAAATCACCTTTTAATTTTTAATTGAGTTACAAATACATATCTTATAGTTTATAATCGTGTAGTGCTCTCTTCATGCTCGTTTAGTTTTTACTTCATGCAGTAAGACACAGTAAGAACGTGCGTTAAGGTGCTCAGACGTCAACGTGTAAACTTGCCCCGTCGCCAAGTTTGGATTTATTTTTAGCGTGCAAAAATATTTAATAACACTTCAGTTCATACAAAAACAATTGTCAAAAAAGGATAAAGTTCTGCTAATTTGTATGTATTTATTCTTTCTTAACTAAGTATTATTTATTCACAATAAGATTCAAAACGTTCAACTCAAAATTTACTCGACTTGCTAGAAAACCGATCATTCCTTCTGCATGCTAGACCGGAGCGCAACTGATGCTCAAGAACTTGTGAGGATATTTGCTAGGGAGCAGCATCAATGTGCTATGACTGTTGGCTTTATAGTTATAATTCGTTTGAAAAAATGGCACCGCGTAGAAGTGCCCAGGTCTACCCTAAAATAAATGAAATAAACGTTTATTGACGCTATGAAACACATGGTTAAAGATTGTGTTTACTATTTTTTTTATTTAGGCCAGCACATGCCCAACAAAAATTTATCTCATTAAGAAAGGTCGTTCAAAAAAGAAAAAATATGCGAAAAACTGCTTTTTTTTGGTACTCTACTGTATAACATAAACATCTTTTCGAATACAAAAATATTCTTAGCAATGTAACTTTAAAATGTTTTCTTTTTCTGCAATGGACAAAGCCATAGAGCATTCTATCACACAAAATAAAACTGACTTTTTTGCTGAGAGAAATAAACTTAAAATCCATGAGAAATTTCATTTAATCAAGTAAAACCATTTTAGCCAAAGTTAAATTAAGCAACATTACATGCTCATTTGATTACAGCTCATGATTGTCTGCAAGACTATCATGTAATGATGTTTCATTATGCATGCATGATTGCGCAACTATATTCACGCATTTCACTTAACGATGCGAGACATTAAGACAAATCATTAAATAATAGCAACGAATGAATTTTAAATGCTGATTAGAAATAAAACTTATTTTAATTAAATGCCAATAGAGGTTATTTTTCTCTTTAAAATTATCTAATTAAAATTTTCGTTTTCCCTTTTGACAGATTTTGCTTTGCATAAGTGTAAAGAAGAAAATTACGAAAGAGTATAAAGAAAAAAAAGGCAATTAATTATTCATTTATTTTTTCTTTTGTTTAGTTTTGTGAATAGTTAACATTTTGCTATGTTTTATCTACTAAAGAGCAGCTGTAGGTTGATATGACTAAAATAATTCTTTTACCGCAAACTATTTTTTTTTCGACGCTGCTACACTGATAGTCTAAAAAATTCGTGTTCTTCTTGGATAAGGGTTAGCAGTTTATGTTCGCCTAAAACATTACAGTTTTGGGTTTTAAATTCGAAATGTTAAAAAATAATTTTAAAAAAATACAGAATTGTGCTTTTCTTCAAAACTTTGCTATATTTAACAAATGAACAATAGTGTCGAGTTCTTAAAATGAGCAGCATAAACTTTTTCTAACATCTTAATGTTAGTGTGAATTATAACACAAAAAAAAATTGATCTTTAAAAACAGCTGAATAATATTGTAACCATCCTATACGTGCCCCATGACTATTATTGCACTTATCCCTTTTTCAGTCACTTGCTATCAAAAATGCAATATCGATTAGAAATATCAAACAACCTTGTGCTGATAACAAAAAGCATAAAAAGCATAAATTTTCAACAAAAAAATATGCAGACACATAATTCGGTGCAACAAAGAACCTCTACTTCAATGCCAAATGACGTGAGATTATAAATGAGAAGTTATGGTGTTTATATAAATGAAGTTTGTCTGTCATTTCTGTAATTTGTTCACGCCAACACTATTATTATTTTTATTTATTTTCATTCATATTTATGTTGTGATTGGATTATTTTTTATTGTAAGATGCAATTTCTTCTTCCAAAACTTTGCTTAGAGTTCAAACAAATTTTAGCAATCTAGTTTTTTTTTTTTTTTTTTTTTTTTTTTATCCTTGTTAATTTCTGTCTATTTTTGCAACAACATGGTTTACAGACCTATTGGTTCTTTCAATTGTTCTTCAACTTTCTCATTTATTGTTCCATTGGCTCACCGTCACACACTCGCATCACTTCTTCCCATATCGTATAACACTCACTAAAGACAATGGGTTCGTTTCCGAAACTTTAAAAGTACTTTTTTCTGAAAGAGCGTGCTTAAAAACATAGGATCTGACCAATTTTTTTAAATATTTGACTAAGTTTAATATTTGTGAAGAAATTACCTTAATCGGTGCGCTTTCATTGCTTAACGCTTCTGCCGATGACATCATAAATGATGAAATGCCATTCACTGATGCCATTTACAGAGCACAATATTTAATTTGCTTCTCTATTCACATGTGTTGGCAACGATATGGTTGATAGCAAGCGTAGAGCGCAATATTTAATTCGCTTCTTGATTACCATAGCGTGCAAACGCGGTAGACAAATGCACCAAGGTTTTGTGATGTCATAAAGACCACGCACTATTTTCAAAATCGGACATTTTGAAGTCCAAGTCCAAACATCAGTCCAATTTATCTAAAAAAAAATACTCTGCAATGAACCTAAATGAAAGTTTTAAATGCATTACGATTTATTTAAAACGGCAGAATAACGCATCACAACATAGTCTCTTTTCTATGACATTAAACAATGCAAACTTTTCACGTTAGTTCAAAATTTTTATGATTACGAAATCACAATAGGGACAATTTAATAGGACTCGACCGATAGCAATTTTTAGGCCGATGGGCCGATGCCGATAGTTAGCCGATTGTTCAAAGACGGCCGATTATTTTTTGTTTCAAATGGCCGATGGCAACACCTTACTAAAGAGGCCGAAATGTAGGTTTCAAACATTTTTTAACGTATTCAGTAAGATGTAGAAACCGATG
Organism: Uloborus diversus; assembly: GCF_026930045.1. Classification (NCBI taxonomy): domain Eukaryota; kingdom Metazoa; phylum Arthropoda; class Arachnida; order Araneae; family Uloboridae; genus Uloborus; species Uloborus diversus. The sequence goes on along the minus strand of NC_072731.1, from coordinate 196,054,717 downwards.
GCAAGTAATATTTAAAAACATATACAGGCAAATAAATATAATAGCTAGAGAAGAGTCTTTGGCATATTTATATTTCTTATTTTTTTAATGAAAATATTCTATAAAAAATCACAGCAAAGCAGACAAAAACACATGGGCCATAGGAATATTTTCTAACAGAAGAAAAGATAAAATAAAAGGGAATAGGGAATTAAAGAATGATGAAAAGTCATGCGAGTACACTAGTAGTTTAATATTCTAAGGTAAAATCGGAAGTAAAACAAAACTTTATTCAGAGATTTATTGTATTTTCATAAATAAAAATATAAATAAAGAGGGAAGTCGAACTTATTCTATCGAATTTGTTCTTGAATTATTTCTATCGAAAAATATAGCTTTTAGATGATTTTGGAAGAGAAAAGCCAAGGGGAGCAAAAAGAAGCTGTCCTTGAACTCAATCCTTTCCTTAATGGCACCAAACGTGGCCAGAAATTGCATTTTCGGAACTTTAGTTTTTAAAAATTTCTGCGGTTGAGTACTTAAGCAACAAATCTTCCTGTGAAGTTATAAACGATAACCTGCAATTGCGTTTTCAAACCTACAATTTCAAAAATATTCCGGAGGAAAGCCCCATAGTCATTTTTACGCAACACATCCGAAAGTGATGTAAAATTGCGTTTAGTAACTTTCATTTAGTAACTTTCATTTCTAAAAACTGACATGGGAGAGCCTCTGAACTATTATCTTTTCGCCTAAAGATGTCAAAAGATGATCGGCAATCGTGGTTATGAGCCTTCCATTTCAAAAAGATTCCGAGGAGCTTCCCCAAACTCCTTCTCACAAAATCAATAAATTTTCTCTTAATTTTTTTTAGAAGTTCAATTTTGAAAAATTACTGGCGAAGAGGTCCAATTTCCTTTTTTACTTTTTTTTTCAATTAGTTCATACCAAAATAATCGGAGGAAAAGTTGAATTTATAATTTCAGGAAATGTACATTTTTTTTTCTATCAGTTCATACCAAAATAATCAGAGGAAAAGTTAAATTTATAATTTCAGGAAATGTACTTTTTTTTTCATTTTTACCCCCCCCCCCTTCCAAAAAAATGCAGATACCGTCTAGATTACAGCATGCAACTATTTTTTAAGGCCACGAGCTATAAAATTATAAATACGGGTTTTTAGTGAAAAAACTAACTTTTAGACTTTAAAAGTGAAAAAGAAAAATATTGATTTTTAAGGATTTCAATTACTATGACCCTGAATTCGGCGTTTCTTGCACTATTTTTACGAATGAGATTTTGCTGCAATTAAAGTCTTCAATTAAGGGCCAGATTTTGCGTCAGAATATGGGGGTATTTATTTCTTTAGTGTTAAGTTAACAAAGTTAAGTTAAAAATTCGGAAAATATCGAGATTTTCGATTTCTTTCCGGGAAGAAAAAATTTCGGAAATCTTATCCCACGATATGGGTTTATCCCTTACACTTGAACCTCGTTTTTGTGTACTAAATTGCTCGACTAACAAGTTAGCAACTCTCAACAAAGTGGTTGTTTGATTAGTGTCTGCCATGTTGAAAAAATTTCAGTAATGACCTAAAATACGGCATATTACAAAATCCAAAATTGGTGTTGATCCCATTGCTGCCCAATTTCGGGCCCTATGCAGCATTTATTTTTAATGCAGTAAAAAATGGATTAAAAAGTTAGGGTTTTTTTCTGAAAAACATCGGCCATACATTGGCATTTAGATGTTTTTCGAGGCCGGTGGGCCGATGTTTTCTCCAAGTTAGCATCGGCCGCCGATGCCGATGCCGATGGCAAGATTTTTGAACCATCGGCACCGATGCATCTGCCTGGCTGATGCATCGGTCGAGACCTACAATTTAAAATTGCATAAATTTAAACATTTCTTTTAAAAAATATCTCATTAGCGAAATATTTAAATAGATGCTTGTGTTTAAGCTCATAAATTTCATTAATTAGTTATACTCACCGTATAGAAATAAATATATCCCTTTACTTCACATATATGAAACCGAGAACATGTCTGAAAAGTATTGGATAATATTAAACAATGGTAAAATATTTCTCCATCCTTATTATAATTAATTTTCCATGATCTCATCAAAAGCACTGATGTATCACTTACAATGGGTACATCTAATTCCGAAACGGTTAGAGGAAGGACTGGAGATTAAACTTCATGAGTTTTAATTAGATACTATTCATAGAAGAAGGTTCGCGAAAATAATACATGAATTAAATTCCACGCCAAAGCTCTGAAGACTGATATTTGAACTGAAATTCATTTGTCTATAGTTTCCATCTGTTTGTCTATAGTTCCAGTAATGGATTACTTCCGTTAATAAATTGCTCTAAGTAATAGATTTCTTCAATTAATAAATTGCTACAACTATTCTTTGCTTCCTTGAATTGCTTCCATTCGATGCAGCAAATATTTAATTTGATGGTTATTATTAAAACTGGTCTCACTGGGGATGCGATTTGGTAATAAGTAGACCATTTGCCTTGGCTGATTTTGATCCGTAATTAAAGGCAAAGCCAACAGCTTTAGGGTTTTGTGGGGAAGATTTAGAGTTAAAATCCTGTTAGATTTAACCTGTGTGTTCGACTGGAAAATTAAAGATTTAAGAGAGTCGCAATGTATTTACAAGACCAGAAGAGCGTAGTTGATATATATTTCTTTTGTCGTTTTTTTTTGGAAAACATCATGTTATGAATTTATTTGAATAAATAAACTGCTACTATTCATATATCGCTTCAATTAATAAATTATACTATGTGTTTAAATTTGTTTAATAGTGAAATGTTTTAATGTAAAATTACTTAAAAGTTTCATGTTATAGAGTATTGCTGTACTAAGTGCATAAGATCGTGCTAACTGTACTTTTAGATACCAAACCATCACCTCCTCAATAATAACTTTTTCTTTAATATGTGTTTATTCAGTCTATTGGCTTTTACAGCTGTAACTCCTTTTAAAATCTTTAAAACAAAGCAACTAATGTTTGTGTTCTTTATATTTACAGGTAAAGTTTGACATCGTTATGTTACTGTCATATTTTATTCGTTTTAACTAGTTTCATTTTTCCGAAAACATATTAACGATATAAAATGTAAAATGCTTCTGCCAGCAAGGGAAACATTTTTTAAGCACTTATGGCAGCAATTTCATGCCATAGGGGAGGGGGGGCCCAAAGCGAGTAGGTCGCCTTCGTATGCCCCCCCCCCCCCCATGGCGTGTAAGCGGCGATGCATAAGTATGTCGTGTTTACATGAACACCCACGATGTTTACTGTCCCTGCGAAGCAGCAGTAAAACGGCATGGTGCAACCAGGCTTAAAATTAAAAAAAATGAAGTTTTGTAACTTGTGATTAGTCGAAGACAAGCTCATTTTTTTACTGCCAATAACATTAAGTTATTTTGACACCATCCACCTACAAACTACGATAGTCATTTCGGTTTTTTTTTTTTTTTTTTTTTTTTTTCTTGAAGAAGTGAAGCGGCATAGCGCTACGAGGCTTAAAATAAAAAATGATACATTTCTTTAATAAAAAATGAAGTTTTGTAACTTGTGATTAGTCTAAGAACAGCTTTCTTTTTTTTATTGTCAAAAATATTACGTTATTCTGGCACCATCCACCTACAAACTACGGTAGTCATTTCGTTTGTTTCTTTCTTAAATTTAAGTTTATAATTATTGAAATTAAACACGTGCCTTAGGGCAAAGCGAGTCGAGCAAAGCTGATATAGGATTTAATCATATATTTATTTACAATTTCTTGCCTCGTGTGCTGACTTAGATTTTCTATTTCAAAAAGATAAGTATAACTTGAAAAAGGTTTTTTTTAGGATGGCAATTAAATAGTCTATTAATTTAGTCAGTTATTTCTTTACGTTTAATAAACACATGTGCTGACTTTAAATTGGATAAGTACAACTGTTTAACTGTTTTACATTTTTTTTATATAATTTCAGGTAGCTAGTCAACTATTTTAATCATTTATAACTTCAATATTTGATTGGCAAATGTACCAAACCACAGCTTCTTAAGCTTACCCGTTTTGAGCTAGCTCTCTGGTAGGGTAAAGCGGGTTTTTCAAATGTTTGTAAAAATTGATAATAAATAAATATTAGGTTTGAAATAATACAAAAACTACTTTTTATTTTGAAGTTCAAGAACGTTGCTAGGAAATAAAACCGTAATTGTTGTGATAAAATCCAAAAATTACAATTTTCGTGCGTTCTTCAAATCCTACCCGCTTTGGGCCACCCTCCCCATGTTCTAAATTTATTTGAATGAGTCAACTGCTACTATTTCATGTACCACTTCAATCAATAAATTATATTGCTTACTTAATCTATTTTATAGTGAATGTTTTTAATTTAAAATTACTTAAAAGATTCATATTATAGAATATTGCTTTCCTAAGTGCCTAAGATCATGCTATTTATACTTTTACAGACTTAAGCATTACCTTCTTCATAACATCTTTTTAATAACTGAGTATGAGTTAATTCAGTTTTTCAGAATCTCTCTGTTGTAACTCCTCTTAAAAGTCCCTAATAAAGAAACTAATGTTACCGTTCATTATATTTACAGGAAAAGTTTAACATCTGTATGTTACTGTCATTTTTTTAAACTCAGTTTCGTTTTTCCGAAAACATATTAATGATATAAAATGCAGTTTGTTCCTTCCTGCGAGGGAAACATTTTTTAAACATTTTCAGCATCGTAGAAACAAATTTTAAACGATTCTTTAGTTTCTACCCAGGAGTTGAAACGTCAACACTTGAACATTTGTTCTCATTACTCATCGTCTCAACACAGTCGTACAACCTCGCTCAAAAGCACAACCGTTTTGAGAAGTCGTACAGTATAAGTAGAACCTTAACTTTCTGGCGGCCAGTCTATACGCATCATCAGTCGAACGGGCAATACTACGTCGAATACCGCTGCTTCAGAATCTCTTTCATCACTTTTGGTGAAATGTTTGAAAATGATGCGAGTACTTTCACTCGTCTTTGTTAAAAGAAAGTATGCTATTTTTCTGACGAATATAGATTTATAGTATCTAAAAAAGATGGATTCTTTTTCGTTTAAGAAAATAAGGTGCGTTACTTTTGTACAATGAGCAATAACAAAAATCATCATATATTATATTCCTTGAATAATCCAGCTTAATAGTAACATACACTAAACTACACTACACTACACTCCATGCTCCAGGGTCGCCACCAACCACTACACATGGTTCAACCAGTTAGATGGAACCTTGAAGAAAGTTCAGTTTTTTTTCTTTCTTTTTTTTTTTTTTTTTTTTTTGAGCAATCACGATTGCTAATTGTTTTCATTTGACCGTCCTTGAAGTCCGGTTCCTTTTTCAACTCCACTGTCCTCTGTAGGCGTGACTCCTCTGGTTCTGAGCAGTCACCCGGTAGCCGCTTCTCCTGCTTGGTGGCGTCCCTGTCCTAGACACACACACGCTCATACACACTCGCGCCTTTACACACATACACACACACAACTACACACGTAACCGCCCAAGAGGAGGGACAGGAGCCTTTTCTAGAAACAATCACTCCAATGAGTAGGGTCCTGTCGCAACTTGTGATTGCGAAAAACATAATTTGAATTCAAATTTTCAAAATTCAAACTAATTTTAAAAATTCAAAAAAAAAATTTTTTTTATCCCAAACCAGGAGCTAAGCAACTGGTCCAGCACCCTCAGCGGCATTGATGTGGAATGGGAACTTGGATCGTGCCCCAGCATTTGACGTGCCCCAATCACTATTAGTGAACACAGGAGATTCTGCACCGGCTGGCATAGAATACAGGACCCTCCGTTTCCAAGACCACTGCCTTACCAATCGTGCCATCACGGCTATAGTACTAAGATACAGTTCTTAGATTGTATACTAATTTCGGATGCTTCAAAATACCCCTTTCAAATACAAAAATATGATGACGATTGAAAGTTATAAATGCAAGAAAAAAGAATAAAATATTTTTAAAAAATGTTACTTTTTCAACCGAATGAAATGTACTTCAAATTTGCAGAGACCATAACCTAGAGTTCAGTGCTCTAATAGCCATTAATATATCTATATCAATTGGTGCTGCATAAATGTACACATATCAATCCCCATACAAATTAACCCCAACGACCACCCACTATTATTTCTAGGATTTAATACGGAAGCTCAAACCAAGGTCAATATGATTGAAGTCCTTCAAAGCAATTATGGCTCCATCACGAAAGCATTAAGGCAAATTAGATATTGAATTTCTGTTATGATGATGTGAACTTCTTAAGAGAAGTATAAACATGTGTCTTACTATTTGTTTAGTAATAAACAATTTAGTATAAAACAAATTGGAGAGATCAAGGTACTTAACTTAATTACTGCTGCTTATAAGCAATTGGTAACAGTTAATAATATATACAAGCAGATATGCTACAAGAGCGAAAATTGTTGTATCGATCGATAACACTTAGTACAACGTCAAATCTATTTTACATAAAAAAATAGACAGGTTTTATTAACAGCGCTACATCTATTAATTTTAGGTAATATTTATGTGTGTGCCTGTGAGTGCCTTCACTTAATATTTGAGAAATTTTGGCATTTAAAAAAAAAAGAACTTTGAATGCTATTGTTGTATCTGATAAAACGGTTTGAATTGTTTCCAAAGTACTAATCTTAAAATAAAATGTTTCAGAAATAGCCTTAAAACATTCATATATAAAAAAGACTTTACTAACATGCTCATTGCTCAACCACAAGAGCTATTTCCAAATTGACTTCGTGTAATACAGTTCAGCTTTTGGATCAGATATGATGTTCAGTTATGCATAATTCAAATAGTTGCATAGATCCAAATGTTAACATTTTTAACTGAGCAAAATGGATTGACGAAGTACGGAAACGGAAAAGAAAATGCAGCACCTGGCATTTATATTTGAATTTTGACCTCGTGAATTCAAATTATATTTTTCGACATCACGAATTGCGGTAAGATCCTACTCGTTGAGTTTATTGTTTCTACAAATGGAACGGAGAAAAAATTCGCTCCTATTAAATTATTATTAGTGATTTTCTAGATTAGGTAACACGAAGCATATAAATAGAAGATTAAATGGTAATTCGGATGCGGTAATGAAGATATCGTCATTATGACCAATTTGCGCTCGTACACTTATCATAAAGATTACACAGGCCAACATTTTTTTTTCTTTGGTGCCCAGAGTTTGAGAACTGATTTCAGATATGCTTGGGGCTCTGAATCGAAATATGAAGTTAGATATTCTCTAACAGCTCTACTTTTTTTAAAAAATGCTGCTGTTTTACCCAAAATGTGCAGTTTTAGCTCCATTTTGCGCACTTGTAAAGCAAGCGTAGGCTTCTTAAACAAGGACTGTTTCTGGCATATTTACCCTATTGTCTGCCTGCAGTCTAGTAACTTAAAGGAAAATTCACTAGTAAAAGTTTGACAAGTTTGTAATAATGCTTCAACAAGTTTGGGTCAACTTGTAAGTTCATGGCTTGCATATATTCGCTTCTTGCGATGTGTGATGAGCTGGATCTTTGTATACAGTATTTTTCAGAGCCTGATTAATATAGCGGGCGACCCGAAATAAATATTTTTTGTGGGGTCCTCTGAAGTCAAACCTTATAAACATAAACATTAATGGGGAACCACCATTTCAGGGGTGTTGATGTGTTTTACCACTCGTTCAAAATATTTGTTGGGAGGCAGAGTATCCCTTACTCAAGTACACGTAAAAAAGGTAAATACATAAAGGAGAAAACTTAAGAAAATGAAATAAAATTAAGGTAAAGTTTTCTTAAGTAAGACGACTACAATTTTAGTCATTTTGAGGCTCTTAAAAATTAGGGACCCATGTCCAACAGCCTAATTGGACTGTTTGGTAATCAATCTCTTATTATTTGTACAATACAATAGGAATAAAAAATCGCTGTTTTTTGTTTTATTTGATCTATAGATGTAACTTCAACCTGTTTTATGTATATTCAAATGTTATATCTTAGAACTTTGAGCTTCTGGGCGAAAACTGATGTCATATTTGAACTCAGGGTACCAAATTTATACGAAATCAGTTTCAAAACCCCAGCACCAAAATCACTGTTGCCCTGTGTTATATTAAGAGTGTATACAGTTATGATATTTTCATTTCTTATCAGTCTTAAATGATGGGAATTAGTAATGACGAAGTTTTGTATTTAGATGAAAATTTGCAATTTAAGTTGCTTTATACAAGTGTTTTTCCTGAAAAAAATTCACTCAAAAACTGTGCTCTATACAAGTGTTTTTCCTGAAAAAATTTCACTCAAAAAACTACTAAGTCTGCTTGAATTAAGCCTTGAATGAAAGCAAACATCAAGCAATTTGCAACCATAACGACGAAAATTCGGCCCTCCAAATAACTATTAAAACAGAAAACTAGACTTTTTCTCTTGTTCATGGTAATTTGAAAAAATCAAAGGGGTGAACATCCAAAACGGGTGAGATTAATAGCAATTTGCCATAACTCAGAGAAACTCTTTAATTAGATGACCTGGCAAATTTATTTCTATTAAAGGGAAAAATAAGAGAGATTCATTTGAGCAAAACTGTTCCCCTAAAAGGTATTTTGGATTAGATATATCGGGGAGATGAAATTTAAAGTGTCGGCGAAACTGGGGATAAACCGACATACCGACAGACAGACAAACTGTAGGTGTACCAACACATACAAAGTTCTCTATTCTCATCACTCCAGTTTCAATTTCTCTACCCTTTTTTAGTCGAGGATTACATATTTTTTTGTTAGGAATGATCATTTTCCCCAACATAAAAACTTCTTTTATTCTTTTTTATAATTAAATATTATTACAATAATGTATGCTGGGAATAAATGGTGAAAAATATTACAGTAGCTTCAAAACTAAAAATAAAAACTCCAACTCTTACTGCATGTTTCAAAATGCTGGGATCAGAAAACTGTCAAGATGCTAATTAATAACTCTTAACATGAAGTAGATCACATTTTAAAAACTAAAACGAATTTCCTGTTTCTCAGTGCTCTCTCCGGCATGATAAATGTACATTAACATTTTACGTTGTTTTCATGCTGTTAATTATGCTTAAATAACTTTCAAATATGCGTAAGTGGAAATTAGTATTTTCTACTATCAACGTTGTTTTATTTTTGAGACTTTCTAATTAGCAAAAGCGTTAAGATCTTGAAAGCGCTTACCTTTTTTTTTACTCGATGAAAAGATTTTAATTTAATATAATCGAAATGATAATGTAAATTTTAATTAAAACGAATAATTATGAAGCTTTAATTACAACTCATTATATTTAGAAGAGTTGATAAAAGATTGTGTTATTACTTTTGGTATAGTTTTAAAACCGCAAATGCTATTCCGGCTGCAGTTAAATGAGAATAACATTTGAAAGTTGAATCAGTAAATATTTATATACTTACTAACAAAATCATCATTATGGCATTAGGAATAACAGTAATCTTAAATTACGTTTTTAATTATTTACCCTACTATAAGATCATACGTGTTCAGTAAAACTTCTTCTCTTCAACGTGAATTTTTAAAATGCAGAAAAAAAGAGCTAACGAGCTTTTGGATGATTCAAGACCTTTTTGGCTTTCGTTGGATGTTTTTTTTTTATAACGGTTGCTCAAGTTTTCTACATTGAAAAACAGGTTCCCTCTAACTAGCAACATATCATTTTAAACATTTTCCAAATGCTGCGTTTAAATAACGTACCCATCCATCTTTACTAATAATAAAGCTGAAAGTCTCTCTGTCTGGGTGTCCGGTGGATGTTTGGATGTCTGTAGGATGTCTGGATCTCTGTGACGCGCATAGCGCCAAGACCGTTCGGCCGATTTTCATGAAATTTGGCACAAAGTTAGTTTGTAGCATAGGGTGTGCACCTCGGAGCAATTTTTCGAAAATTCGATGTGGTTCTTTTTCTATTCCAGTTTTAAGAACAACATTATCATAAGATGGACGGGTAAATTACGAAATTATCATAACGTGGAACCGTAACATGGGCACAAGCCAATCGGAAAAATACGAAATTATCATAACGTGGAACTGTAAGATGGGTACAAGCCAATTGGCGAGAAAATTCAACATACATTTTTTGTAAATATACAGGCGAACCAAAAGACCTTTTAATTTTTCTATTACGGGCAAAACCGTGCGGGTACCACTAGTTATATAATAAAGCAACTGAAATATCTATCTTCCGTATGATTCAGTAGTTCTATGTATATGTATGCGAGAAGGTTTTCAATTTAGAAAAAGACTATAGTCGATCTCGCTTAAGGGGTCCGGGACACAAAAATCGTCAGATTTTGCATTTTTTTTTTTTTTTATCAAGTGAAAAATTACTCCGTTTTTTTCTGCTTAAGAGGAAGTTTGAATCTTGTTTCTATCTTAAATAGAACGAAAGGTATAATTATTTTTGTTGCATGCATCTAACTAATGTGTACTTAACTTTAAAACTTTAAACGCGTTTTTCTCCATGATGCAATTTTTCCCGATTTCATGCATTCAAACTCTTATAAGTCAGGAACCGATAAAGATAAAGTAATGAAACTTGAAGCATATCTTTTTCATATAGTTTACTTTAATTTTTATTCGGCGAATTTAAAAAGAAACTTTTACAGCAAAAATTATGATTTTTTTTTTTTAAGTATCTTCGAATTTTTTATTGAATCAATATTTTTAAAATCGCCGAATAAATATTAAAGCTTAGATATTTGTGCTTAATTTATTTTTAAAAAATTGAAAATTGATCAAGAATATTTTGAGTTATAGCAATTTAAAGCAACCCCATTTTTTAAAAAAATAATAATTAAATTTAAATTTTAAAAAAATTTCTTTTCATATTTATGTTATGATTTTGCTTATTAAATAAATGGTAAATCAGTGCAAAAAATTTCAAAACTCTAAAGTATATAATAAAAAAATTTTCAGAATGTGTCCCGGACCCCCTTAAACGCTTATCTTTTCCTTCTTAGAAATACAGTCGAGCCCGTTTGATGAATAGCGAATTTGCCACGAAAAATTATTCTAGTAAGCGGGATATTCCATTATCCGGGATCAAAATAAGAGATACATTCAGTTTGGTGCGTTGAAAATTTATTACATTAAGCGGGATATTCTTTAAACCGATATTCCATTAACCCATTCCTTGCCCCGGCCGATACAGGATCGGCCGCGCAGTTTGTTTTAAAATTGCCCCGGCCGATTCAGGCTCGTCGCAAGAAAATGGTTCCTAACTGCCTTCGACGATGGGTTAAAAATGATGCTCCTATAATCATCACAGACTAACTTAAACAGAAAAATAACAATTAATCAAAAATCTGAATTGTTGCCTGGTTTTTGTTCAAAATGATCGTCATATATTGAGTTAGAACAAGAATTATTTATCATTAGAAGGTTAACATTATTTATTTTTTTTATAAAAGCGAAGGGTTTTTTTTTTTTTTTTTTTTTTTTTTTTCACGTTAGAATACGAAAACAAAATTATTGCATTAAAAATACTTTTAAAGACCCTAATAAATACTCTGTCTCTCTTTCTCTCTAAAATCTCTAAACGCTCAAACAATATAGAAACATAAACAAATATTGTATCCAATGAATTCTATTGTTATCAGTGAAAAATACAGAGAGACGACTTCGAATGATATCATTTGAACAAATTATGATACTGCATCAAAGTAACGCATGATACCCACCATATCTCTTCCAGACCCAGACCATTCCGAAAGAATTAACTTAAACGTTCTTCCGACAATACTGTAACTATGCACTTACATAATGTGGAAAAATTTTAAGGACATTTTTTTAAAAAATTATAGTCTTAAAAAACGAATTAAGGAGAAGACAAGTAAAGATATTTTAAGGACGCTGAACCTTAATCTAACAATGGAAACTATTTTGCCGTCAGCAAGTAAAGGGCAGCAACTGCAATTATTTATTTATTAATTTATTTATTTATTTTTGCATTTTTGTCATTTATTGTACGTTAACTTTACAAGCTTATTTATTCGTTTTCGCTAGTAAAAAAAGGGTCGAAAACAAAGTCTAATTCCAACATTTCCCTGAATGATAAGCTAATAAAGTCACAAAGCTGAAGGTTTTGCTTTTTACTAATAAATAACTCAATTTGAATTATTTGGAACTGGTGGACTTTACATGGTACTTTCATCGCCATTAATAAAAGTTGAAGATATTATGTTTTCTTTTTGTTTGCATAGAACTTTTAAAAAAGGTTTTTGTTAAGTATGACTTAATACCTCATCTTACCCTTCGAACACAAGCACACACACACATAACGGGGTCGTTTCCGAAATTTTAAAAGTATTTTTTTTTCTAAAATACTTAAGAGCCTGCTTAAAAACATAGAATTTGACCATTTTTTAAATAACTTGACAAAATTAAATTTTTTTTAAAAAATTATTTTAATCAGTGCGCAGATTCAATTTAACTTTTAACGCTTCTGCGCATGACATCACAAGTAATAAAATGCCATTCAATGATATCATTAGCGTAGAGCGCAATATTTAATTTGCTCCTTTATCATCATATTGTGGAAACACGCTAAATAGCAAGCATAAGCATTCAGCGCGCCAGTTCAGTACCTTGCCAAAGTTCATCACTCGTTGGCGTCATAAAGACCACGCCTTATTTCCAAGATCAGACATTAAAAATAAAATAACTAAAAATTAAACGTTTTGAAAATGAAAGATTTTCTTCACTCCATGTTATTCTTTTTGCTCATTCTTCACTCCATGTTTTTTTTTTTTTTTTTTTTTTTTTTTTTTTTTTTTTTTTTTTTTTTGCACATTCTATCAACTTCAGTGATTAAAAGAAATACTTTTGACTGATGAAAACAACACCATTATTGATTTATTCACTTATACATATGCGTGTGCCTAAATTGACAAATATTTTCCAGTTTTATTAAAAACCTTTGCTATTTAAAAGTTTATGTGAATTTATATCTAAGACAATTTAAAGTTCTTGACTGTCAAAGATTTCATTTTTCACGAAGAAATAACATTTCAGAGAAAGAGAAATACGCTTCCGCTATTGCGCCTTTTCTTAGCCTAAGAAAGAAAATTACTTACCCTTCTCAATCACGAATAGTGGCACAGAATAGCTTTTCAAAATCAGGTAGATAGAATCTCCTATGTACTGAGATTTCTTGATAAAATGGCAACGTGAACGCTTCCATGTTGCAGTCCCACTCTCTATTTCCAGTTCGTTTACTATCCTCTTGAGTTCGCATCCAATCATTAAAGGTCGTCATATACTTATTTTCTGCTCCCAGACGCTTTTGTTTTGTTCTTGAAAGCTGGCTTGGAAATTATTATAGCCACAGGGCTTCTTTAGGAAGGATTTTTTGTTTTCTTAATGTTTTTTGGCAAATATAATTTTTTTTCCTCGCCTCATACAAATACTTTCGTTTTCTGTGTTCCATGTTTAAGTCCTGTTACGTTATTTCAAAGAATTTACTATTATAAAGTTTATTACTAATTATTAAAAATGAATGTGTTTCAGATAACAGGTATATTTATTCGTTCATTAATATTCATTCATTAAAACGTTCCATGAAAAGTATTTTTTTAGTTTTCTACTTCCTTTCACGTAGGTATTGTAAGCATAAAAGAATTTAAACTCAAACTTCGTCCTAAGTTTCTATTTCACTCTAATTTGAATGAATGTTGAGTCGTGTTTTTAATCTGTTCACGCGTTCACATGTACCTAAGAATGAATGGGCAGCCAAAATACCCATTTTGATAATCTCCGAGTTAATTAACATCAAGAATTTTTTCGTGATGTCTGTAGACATGTGTGTATGTACGAAGGGGATAAGTGAGTACAGTAAGACCTTTCAAATTCAATTATGTGTTTTATCATTCAAAAACATAGAAACTAAAATCTTTCAAATGGTACAATATTTTTCACTATAATTCTTATATATATTAGAGCGAATGATCGAGTAACGCTCCTGACATCACCAATAATGAAACTCGTGCCATGGCATAAAGATTTGATAATATTTTTTGTTAATGGTTTGAAATGCAGGGAAATGCTTTATTTTGACAACTGAACTGGATGCGGTCACTTTACTATTTTACGGGTAAGAGAGTAATTTTAGGGGAATCAAGAAACGACAAAGTGGTCAACAATGAACGCTATCTACTGGAGTTTAGGGTTAATCCACTGGAGTTAGGGTAAAAATTTCAACTATCAAAATATCACCAAACAGGCGATTGCTTCGTTCAAATGTAGAAGCAATTTTCACCCATCATATCTTAACGGGCGATTTTCTAGTAGGTATTATAAAAGTGGATCTAGAAAAACTACAATTTCACAAAAATGAAGAAAACAATGAAAACAAAAACATTAAGCACATTTTTATATGTGTAATCTTAAAAGCTACTCGTGTAGCTATTTAGTGTAAAGCTATTTAGTGTAGTAGGGCTAAAAGCTTCTATTTAGTATAGTAGTCTTAAAAGCTATTCGTTTAGGAAATATTGCTTCTAATGCGCGTACATGACTACACGCTGTCATTGTTTTGAGTTACTAAGAAACATCGATTATTTAAAAAAGATAAGAGGAAATTGAATTATTGGAACTTTAAAGTTACAAAATTTAATTACACGCTTGGATGTGTTGCCAAAATTTATCATTCTTCAATAATTAATTATAAAACTTTAATAATCATTTTATTTATTGAATAGATTTTCATAATGTGCCCTGGTTTTCTTGAACACCATGAAAGTGTTTCAGGAAATTCTAAATAGTTCTCTTTAGCACAAAACCGCCTTTTTTTCCTGAAAGATAAAATTGAAAAAAAAAAAAAAAAGCTTGGTAAACAATTAAAATTAATCCGCTTCTCTGAAAGGCCTTTTAAGTTTGTAATAAAATTGGCCGTCAACTTTATTCATAGATCTCATTTAAAAAAAAAAAATCGTAATAAAACATATAAAATAAATGTCTAAATGCAGACAAAAGTAAAAAATAATTGTTCTCTAATATGTAGAGGACTAAAAAACAATATAAAACTTTGAGATTGTCAGCAAAAGCAAATATACATTTTAATAGTTACCAACAGCACTAGTGTAGTGCTGTTCACAGCGGGGTTTTTGTCAGTTGGTGTGTCAAAAAATAGATTTAAGTAAAATAATATTACGATTTAAATTCATTTCAAGCAAGGGAGTGCTTAACTTTTAAATAAGATAAATAAAATTTACATGAAAAATTTCAAATAAAAGTCAGCAAATCAAAATTTTATAAACTAAAGTAATGAAAAATGTAATTGCGGTTTTTTTTAATTAAATGGATTAAAAGTTTCTAAAGTTAAAAAGACAAAAAAAATAAGACAAAATTTCACGAAAAATAATTTCAAATAATATCAACGCAAATTCGTCTTTTGGCTCGGGTGCCTTAAATTTGCTCGTACTTCTTCATGTTACATTTGCTTGAACTGTTTATATTTGAATGAAAAATCGTTCAAATCAAAAAATAAAACATGGAAATAAAGGTCATTGCAGAGAGTTTTCGGGAAAAAAAGGAATGATTTGTTCCAAACTGACTAGTTTTTCGGAAGTTATAGATGGGGAGGGGGGAGAAGGCAGACGCACCGACAGACAAAACAGACAGATTGACAGTTCCATATTTCAGCGTCACACTTTCATTTTTTGTTTAATTCTCAATACTTAAGCATTTTATTATTTTTTTTCTTTCAGTGATACTTTTTTTAAATACATTAAGCCTTTTTTTTAAGGGAATGTAGGCAGAAAATAATCAAACCTGGCAAGCATTTCTGTGACTATAGATACAACTGAGAAAAAAATAAAAAGCAGCCCTCCTCAAGCAATCAACAGTCAAAAAAAAATTGTGCTTTTCCCACTTCTTACACACGTCCCAGAACAGCATACAAACTTCTTAACTATTTTTAAATAAAACATTTAACTTGAGGTATAACTCTTATTAATATTCGTAGACAGCGATCATATTATTAAGATTAAACCCTTGCCTTGGAATTAGTTCAACTTGGTCTTTTAAAAATCAAACGGATATTCTCTTTTTTTTGTGAGTCAACTCTGAAAGGGATAACACAAAAGAAAAAATCAAGTCAATATCGCTTTCTTTATATCAGCACCACCACTGTAATATATTATTTTGCAATGTGCATTATCTGCATAGTTAAGTCTTTTCGTTGCTAATGAGCACATTTACGTTTCTTCTTTCCCATCCAAACTCAAACCGTTATACTAATTTGCGATTAAAAAGAGCATCTTAACTAGAATAAACTAAGGTAAAAGAGACCGTCTTCTGGCAGAGGAAGTGAATCTTTTTCTCCTCAGGTGTTACAAATGAGCTTGTTTTTCTGGCTAACCCTTGACATTGATATATCACTTGAGCGCCATTTCAGATTCTTGGAATCCACTTAGTTGGCCACATCGTGTGCGCTAGTTAATGTAAAGAATTCTTCCTAGCTCAAAGTTGGATTTGTGCTCGATGGGCTGATGTCGTAAAAAAAAAGATAATGTAACGTTTGCATTTGCTGCAAGGACTTTTGTGCTCTGTTTTTTTTTTAATTTTTTATAGAATATTTACCATACCGCTTATATTCATGTCTTAAGTAGTTCCTTAACGTAGAGGTTCTCGACAGAACTGCATACGTAATTGTTTTGTTTATATGATGAAGCTGCGTATTGGCAAATTTTTGACCTCATGTGGCACCCGCATCGGCGTATAACCTTTACAACAGAATTTTGACGCTCTTAATTTCCCCACCAGATGGAGACACCTGAGCTCTCTTCGATGCAAAACTGCAGTAAGAATTCAATTTTGCCAAGAGTATTCGCGATCAGACAAATACACGAGCTACATTTTACGTGAGGCAGAATCATGCGACATAGACGTTGATGACTTTTTGCATAGCTTGAACATCCAGCGACGGAAGCTGGATTTGAACCCGCGTCTTTGGGAAAGAGAAGAAAACGCCTAACTAATAAGCTACTTTACTGGCCACTATACGTGATAACGAAATGTCTAACTAAATCGCAATGTATTTAATTGCAAATTTCTCCGAGTGTCCATCTTTTCTGACATCAAAATCACCCTTTTATCTTACAATATTTCACGATCGACCGTATACATTTTCCCTTTACGAAAAATCAATTTTCAAATAACTACGTATCGATGTACAAAATATTTTTCACACACATATATAAAACAGTTTTCATTGCAATATGTACCATATTTTCTCTTGTGTAGAACCTGCAGCTCGCATAAAAGTAATCTGCCAAAAAAATAATTATGATGTATTTTCGTTACATGAATATAGTAAATTTATTTCTACTTTGTAATGGGATAAACTTTACGCAAAATATTTTTGCTGAGTAATACTTTTCATAACATAATAATGCTTCTTCTTTTAACAATTTCAATGGAATGCGGAAAATTTTCAATATTTTACGGCTAGATAAAATTTTCTATGTTTACTGTCGGCTCATTTCTGATATCAAGCAGTAAAATGCTATTTCATTATTGAAAAGCAGTAGATTTTATAAAATAAATACTTAATACATAATTTATGATGTGTTTAACAAAAGCTATTTAATTTCTCTAGATGTATTCCTTTCGGAATGAAATGATTCTTTAATTCCTTCTGAAATGAATATTTCTCTTTATTACTTCTATCTCTACGTTGCTCCCGTACTACATTCGATATCTATTTTAGAATTTTTTAACTATTATTATTATTACTATGCGGCAAATATTTAATACTTCTTCGGTAAACTTAATATCAGGCAAGGAAAAAACTATTGCAAAGACATTAATCAAGTGAACTTAATTAAAAATTTGTCTAAAGACTGGAAAGAATAGAATTAAGATGAATAAGGAAGACGAAAAAATAGCACCTTTTTGTCTGCTTTATCCCAGAATTTTAATTTGTCCCCAGCTGTTTAAGTAATTCACTTTTGGGACACAATTTATTATATTTCCCGATGATTAACTGTCAGAGATAACTTTATTTTTTATTTTATTTTTTACTGAAACAATACAAAACCTGTGCATGATAAAGAAGCCTCTTCGCCCCTCGGTAGCATCCAATAGCAATTGCTGAAAGAAGATAATTCTTCGAAAATGGCATGTTGGGGGGAAGGCATTTTGAAATATTTATCATTCTGTTGACTGATCCTCGAATATCCCACAACAAAAAACAATTAATGTTGCCTCCATAAAGGCAAACATAAGTAACGAAATCTAGTTTGTGAAATTTATTTTATTTCATTGATCTAAACTGAGATTACGTTCGTCGTTTTCAAATTTTATTAAGAAGTAGGGGGCTCCACCCTCTGATCGCTTCGCTTGCCAACACTAATGCACTACATTCGACAATGATGTCGTTCGAGGGAGCTGAAGAACAGGGATTGTTGTTCTTACTATGTATTACAACAATGCTACACGAATCATTTTTAAATACGTGTACTATTGCAGATATTAACGTAACTTTAATTTGTTTTAACCCCTGTTTTGCCGACATTTGAAACTTCCCCCTATTAAATATATCAAAAGGTATGATTGAATCTGAAAAACAGGGGAGAAGGAGATTTCGTGTCGCCGAAACTGGGGGAGGGGGGGAACACCATTAATTTGAATTTTATGTACTATATATTTTACTGTATTATATTAAAAAATTCAAAAATAAAGATTATCAGCGATTCATTTATAAAACACTCATTTGTGTCATTTAGCTTATCAACGTCATTACGAAGAATGTTAGAATGTTGTATTATTTAGGCCTTTATATTTTTAACTGAAACGTTTAGTCTGTTGTGGTTGGTAATAATATGATACGAGGTTTTTCCCCGATATCTTAACTATTCAAAAATAATTAATTCTTAAATAGGTGTTTTCTAAAGATCTGGCCAAAAGCCGAAATGATCTCACTTCCGGTAGATCTTCTCATGTGTCAACATCGCGGGTAATGAAGCCTTTGATGGCGTTTGGTCAAGAGAGGAACATTTACACATCAACAGCTGACAATTCTAAAAGTTCTTATGAAGTGTCTTGGGTGATTAGAAATAGAAATATGCATGATTGGCTCACTTCACCTGTCTTCCGCAAGCGTCCAGAAGTAGTCCTGGAGTTGTAGAAAGTCGGATCGGATCGGACAGACGTCTCTAGACATTATGGTGGACTCTTAAAATGCAAGACATTTGGGTTTGGAAGGAAGTTATTCCCGACATACATTAAATGCAATAAGAAGTTGGCCTGCCCCGAGCACATTCTGGATTGCTTGGGCTTTCCGATGGATGACTTTCACTCACATCTTCTCCTGATGCTTGGCTTCGGCAGAGTACACGGACTCATGGATGTGAATCTGGCTAGGGCTAGATAGTGATGGATTGGAAACAACATTATCTTCATTTGCTGGTTCAATGTGAACGAGTTATACTATGAAGCTGCCTTAAATTTGTAGCCCAGACGGAATTTTCGGCTGTTATTTTGAAAAAGTTAATATCAATGTTATTATTTGTTTTCTTATAACAGAAACACGATCTCTAGCAACTTCAACTTCTCAAAATAAAAGATTTGGTAGCTTTAATCTCAGTTTTGTTAAATGAAATTGCGATGTTTTTAATACGGCAGATGTATGGGTTTGTTATTATTATGTTTTAAAAATTCTTAGTGTTTTGTCATTTATAAACACTTCTGTTGCCGGACTTTCTTGTATTTTGAAGATATCAACTTTCAAAAGCACCGCTCTTGGGCGACAGAAATGGTAGAATAATCCCCAATTTTTCGTAAGTAATTGAAGCAGAACTGAGTTTTGTAGATCGCAAAATCCTCAAAAGTCCCAAAAGATTCCCAAAAATGGCAACTGAAGGGTGCTATTGTTACTCAGCAGAAAGAAAAGAGTCGCATTTTAAAAAACTGCAGACCTTTCCGTAAATATAAGAATAATGTAACTCTTCACCACTTTTATTGAAAGGAAGTTTTTTTATGGCTGAAAAGTAATGATTATTCGTAGTCTAGGTTTTAAGATACCCACAAAGCAAACAATGTTCTTTAAATTATCTATTGAATTTAAATTGGTTGAACATGCATTTTAAATTCTTTGCCGCCATTGTGGTATGCTTGTGGATAGATAACAAATATCCTCATAAAAACTATAACAAGAGATTCCTGAACATAAAAGTTACGGAATCTGATGGGGTTTTTTTTAAAACGATTGCAATGAAAACAATTTAGACACTAATTGGGTGCTTAAAGTTGATGGCTAATCAAACAACTAAACGAAACCATCGTATACATCCGAGATATATACAGTTCTCACATATAGCTGAACCATCTAGGGAAAATTCATCCCTACAACCCACGGTATTTTGCTAGAAGTCCGGGTTTCTCTTTCCTGTTCAGTCCATGATCATGCACTTTTCATGAGTGACTACATCAGAGGCCGCACTTTGTAGAAATGTCCGACAGGTTCGATTGTGCAATTGTTGGTTCAGTGGATAATGTTCGATAGTCGATAACAGCACAATTAGAATTATGTTAGCGGACACAAACATTACACAACATAAACATATCATTCGAATGTAGAGATGCACAAAATCTTATTTTAAACTTCCTCGTTCGAGGCCAACTGTTCGAATGCCAATAAAAACTTACTCCAGCGCCCTCTTCAGGCAAACTTGCAGAGATTTTCTAAACACTTTTCGGCAAGGTAGATGACCTTACCGGAATATCACTAGTCTAGGGTAAAGCTGATGCATTGTCGACCAAGTCTCTCTTATCAATATTTTTCCTTTGGTTTTAAGAAAGACGTGGTGCTCTTATGTTTATGGGCTTTCTGGAGATTTTTGAATGCATAGATATTGTCTAGCTCTGCTGAACAGTCTAAGTCAGCAAAAACAATAACAATGGCTTTTTGATTAGCAAAAAATTAAAATTCTCGCCCATAAGAGTCATGCAGGTGGCCGTATCTTTTCCGCATAAGGTACATCAAGGATCATCGTATTGTGAATGCAATAATTAGGAGGCTGATGTTGAAATACGAATCCTCCCAGAAAGCAAATGCTTGCTCGAAAGTAAACAGATAAAAAGACTTAAAAAATAATTTAAAAAAATCTTTGTAAGTAAAATCAATACTATCGCAGTCGCGTCATAAAAAGTCACGATGACTTTGGGAGCATTTATTAACATTCTCTACATAACTAGAGCAAAATTACAAAATGATTGTGTAGTTATTGTAACGCATTTTTGGATTTGCACATAAGGCATGACAGTATACATATCTTGAAGTTATGTATGAAAATGTCAGAATTACCTTTACAAACAATCACTGCGAGAAGCAAAAAAATGTTTCACTTGTAATAAATATTTGTTGTGAACACGAAAAGGTAAAGTGGTCTAAAGTTAACTTAAATACAATTTCTTAAAAATGCAAAAGAAAACGAATGGAGATCAATATTTTTCAATTTCACTTACAGTGATAACAAATTCAGAATGTGCAACTGCATGGCAAATCGTAAGCGAAAAGGAAATTTCAAATTAGTTTCGCCAGCTCAAAATCAACTTCATTTACAATTGAATTTTAAATTGCAGTAAATTACAAAACGATGCTTCTCAAAGAAATGAATGACTCCTATATCCTAGTTTCATTTAAAAGTCATGAATAAATTTAGCATGGTCGACGACCGATTTGGGTGAAAAATAAATAAATACACTTCATAATTCTAACAATTTCAAATGCTTTTAAAAGAAGAAAATGAGTTCAGTTACGCAGTCCTTTCTCAAAAAGAAAAATCATTAGGGCTGTTTAGTCAATAAAATGTTTTCTTTCATATAACTAGATGGCGCTACAGGAGCGCGGTTCATTATTTTTTCCCTCTCCTTCATGAGGTTTCAAAATATTTCAAGCGCTATGTTCAGCCTAATTTACAGTAAAAGTGAAAAAAGGAAGAAAAGACATGAAAGAAGGATTAATGCATCGTAAGGATATTGCTAAGAACAAAACAAAAGTCAAATATAGATAAAATAATAAAATAAATTTTGAAAAAATTAAAAAAAGAATACGGAGTTTTGAGATGCCAAATTTTTATGTCTGTTTTGTCCGTTTGCCCCCACCCCCTCTCGCTTCTCCTCCCAATAGCTTTTAAGGGAATAGCCATATTAGAACAAGCTTTTTTTTCTCTGAAGATCATAGCAAGGACATCTCATTCCAATAGTTCATTTTTTGATTTAAACAATTTTCAGTTTGGAACAGTTGAAACGTTTTTACATTAACGCCTAAGGGGAAAGATGATGCAAATATAAATTCCGAACCAAAATGTGTATTAGCTTTAAACAGATTTTGCTGGAAAAACTTCTTGACAAACGTTCAAAATAAACAGTTCGAGAAATTTTAAGATTAACTGCATGTAGATCGCGATTTGAAAGGCATACTTGCTTCTGTAGTCCCCAAGAAAAAATGCAAATTTGGTGTACATTCTTAAATTTTGGTTTCAAGAAACAGGAAAAGAGTTATTAATAAAAATGTAAATACCATCTCTTGGAGATTTAGCATTGACCAAACCGGAGACTTATTAACCGAATCAAATTCAAGTGAATTCTAAGCGTGAATGATATAAAAGTGAAAAAAAAATAAAGTGTTTATTTTTTTTTCACTCTAAAGTTTTGATGTAAAGTTTTGTTGTAGAAGATTTATTTTTGATAAAAATTGTTCATTGAAGTGTACTTTTGTTAATGTATTATTTTTTAAGTTCTGGCGACGCCGACGGAGAAAAAAAATCGATGGAATGCATATTTTACCCAACAGAAAGAGCTGTAACAGATTTTTTATTTGATACGAACTTATTTAAGTTGGTTGACTTTTACTTTTATTTATTTTTTTAGTAAGTTGTTTTAGTAGCGTTTTGCCAGTGCTAATTTTATATTAGCTACCAGTTTGTTTGGCACTCTTGGCTTCCTTAAGAGGTTTTCCACCTCCACCTCAGTGACTTCCTTAGCCGGGCTGATGAGTGGTAATAAGCACAAAACTGCAGTTTTTGGCTGCAATGACTGAGTTGGCGGTGTATTTCATGCATGCATTTTTTTTCTTTTTTTTACTAGAAAAGTTAATAAACTAGTTACATCTGTACTGTATAAAACATGCTGCTGTCGCTTTATTTGTATATTTATTTATTTATTCCTTCTTTTATTCTTTTAGATATTCAGATTTGAAGTTATATGTTGGGAGTAGGGATTGCAATACTGATAATCGGAATTTTTTTAACGGGATACCGAAATACCGATATTAGGAATTTCTCAAAAAAATATCAAAAACATGTTGTTTCGTTGTAGTGTGGCAGATTTTTATGCAAAATGTGCATTATTTATGAAAACTTACTTTAGACACATATAAAATAAAGGAACAATTGTCGTAAAAAAAAAAAAAAAAAGTAGTAAGAAATATAATGCAGCTGTTCGTCACTACCCGTGGAGCTAATTTCAGTGCATACATTTCATTTAGTTTAAAATACTCTTTCTAAATTCACGCAGGTCGGTGGTATGTTAATAATGAGTGATGCATCTCCCCTAATTGCCTCGAAGTCCATCATCTTCAAATTATTCGGTCTCCTGTATGCTGGGATTGGATAAATCTTTTTTTGTGTGTGTCTGTCGAATACTAACATTAACACGAAGAAGTAAGAATTATGTGAAGTATATATTTTTTAGTTTGTAGCTAATTGTAATTTCTCCCCCCCCCCCTTCGACATTTTTTAAAAATAATAACATCATCTTCAAAGATTTCCTCTTGATCAGGATAGGTTTATGTTTGTTTTTTATAAGCGCTTTGGTTTGAAACTTTCAATGAACATACTAAACTTGATCCTTTGTTAGTTTTTTCTTCGTTAACATTTTCTTTTAAAAATTCTTTACAATTATGTAACTTTCTGAAAATACTTTCTAGTCGATCATGTCTTTCCTCTATGCAAAATTTTCAAGGCAATATATCATTGCTTAGCATTATCTCGCGAAGTATACGGCAAAATAGCGAGACAGTACAGCAAACCAATTCCGGTGGCAACAAATTAACATTTATTATACTATGTAAAACTAAAAAAAAAGTTTTTCGTTAAATTTGGTACAGTTAAGCAAATATTTAAAAAAAAGTTTCATGAAGAATTGCTGCAATTGATGGTTAGAACTAAGGATTGCAATACCGGAGCAAAAATGCAATACCGGTATTCGGTATTTTTAAAACGTAATATCGGTATACCGGTATTAATACCGGTATTAGAAATTTCTCCAAAAATGATCAAAAACATGATTGTGTTGTCATATTTCATAATTTTGTGAAAAATTGGTATTTTTTATAAAAACGTTTTGTGAACAAATATAAAATGAGTCAACAAATGTCATAATAAAGGATCAATAATATTAAGAAACATAATGTATCTTTTGAATTGTCTTTAAGGCTGGAACTCATTTTAATGCACAGATTTCCTGTAGTTGAAAATGCTTTCTGAGTTCACGCAATTCGGTGGTACTGTTAACATTGCGCGATACCCTCCACAAATTGCCTCGAAGTTCATCTTCAAATCATTCAGTCTCTTACGCATTAGTTTCTGAATAAAACCGTTTGTCTGTGTGTGTTTCTTTTTTATTGTGTGAATAATTATAATAAGTATTATTGTTATTATTATTTTTGCTGATTTTGAGGCTGGTTGTTATTTTTTTCGAGGGACGATACTTTTCCAATATTAACATCATCTTCAACGATTTCCTCTTGATTTGGAGGGGTTTGTGTCTGCTTTTAGCTCTTTGGTTTGAAATTTGCGATTAACTTAACTAACAACTGTCTTGTTAGTTTCTTTTATTCCTTTGCGTTTTCTTTTCAAAATTATTTAGTTTTAATCATGTAAATATCTGAAAATATTTTCCGTTGTTTACGTCTTATCTCTTTCAATTTTTTAAGGCACTATTATAATTTCTATACATTATCTTGCCAAGTATAAAGCTAAATAGCGAGACAAGACGACAAAATAAAACCAGTGACAACAAACTAACATTTGTTGTCACCGGTATTGGTTAACATTCACAAAAGGGAAAGTGAGTGATCCGGAAAATAAGAAAAAATAAAAACTTTGCGTACAAGCGCATGAGAATACGATTCATCTCACCATCTAGAAATAAAAATATTATTTTGAAATATTTCTGCTACTTTTATTTAATGATATTCTATAAGTTTGTGCTTTTGAAGTCAAATGTTTGCATCAATAGATTGATTTTGGGACTAAATGTATAGGAAAACGAATTGGGAAAAGAAATGTAACATAAAAAAAAGTAAATATGTAATAACTTAAATTGAAAACTCTTTAATTAAAACTATTTATTATTTTCAGCTAATACCGAAAATAGCGGTATTTTACCTCATCAAATACCGGTATTACTAAATTGCAAAATAGCTCGATAATTCGTGGTATTAAAGTCGAAGTTTTACATCAATAGATTGAGTTTGGTTGTGTCTTATTGTAAAAGAAATGCACATTTTAAATAACTGCTGATATCTAATTAATTGGTTTGATAGCTCATCAATTGAAAACTCTTTATTATTTTCCTCAAATACCGAAAATACCGGTATTTTACCTCTGCAAATACCGCTATTACGAAATTGCAAAATAGCTAGAAATACCGGTATTCAGTATACCGGTATTGCAATCACTAGTTGAAAGGAATAATTTTTTAGTAATTATGTTATCCGATTCCGTTCTCTTAAAACTACGCGTTTAAATATTCGACAAAATAAATTAATTTAGAGTATCACTAATAGAAAACTCAATAACAGTTAAAATGTACCTAAAATTGCCCTCACAATTCGAGAATATGAATTTAATATCAATTATATAACCCAAGAATAACCCTCACGCCCAAAGGTGCAGGAGACCATTGCAGTACTGTTACGCGATATTTTTATGCATAAGAAGTGTAAGAGTTATATTTTACCGAATTTACCTTTATTATCGAAACAAATTGAGAAAATAAAACGAAACGGATCTATTTTGTAAACACAAATGGTGTTCCCAACATGGTTTAATACCTATCTTATTTTAATGATGAGAATGTAAAAGTTGTGCACATAATTACTTTAGTCAGAAAATTGACGTTCATGATGATTTTTTTAATGATGATGCAAGATTTTCAGTTCTCAAATTTTTAGTTTTTGTACCACTAGCTAAATTGAACTGTTGCTTTTTTTGGAATAATAATTAGAAACAATTGTGTTGACTTGTTTTTTTTTTTTTTTTTTTTTTTTTTTTTTTTTTTTCTTAATACAGGACTGAAAAATTCTGCATCCATTCATTCAATCTAGCCTTATATGGACATAGGTAACATTCTTATCTACAAGTTATTACTATCCTTTACTTTCTATAATGTTAGTATCACGTATCCAGAAAAATAACTAGTTATGCGTGATTCTCTTGAAATGAAGTCCGGAAAATTAGCTTTCACCATTTAGGTGAAACAGCACGAAAAGAAGTAATCCTTAGCACTTCAGACAAGAAAACAAGTTGAATAAACACTGAAAATTGCGATTCCGTCAAAGCAATTCACATGAGAACCTAGTACAGTACAAGAAAATGGTTTTACGCTACAAAAGCAGAGCAATCAAATCTTATCAGTGTCACTGCGGAAATAGAAATAAATGACATGATTTTCTTCTTTAACGATGCAATTTCTCTATCCTTTAGCAAGATTTTAAATATTAAAACATGAAAAATAATTTTAGTAGCTGCTTATTATAGTTTTTTGTGCGATTTTTTAAGGTCTGTTTTTAGTTAATTCACCCATAACACAGTTTACAAGATAATATTTTCAGCGGATAAAAATGTCATGTAAAAAAAATGAAAACATAACTTGGTTTCTGACAAATTGATGCCAAAGCAGGCAGGAATTTCAGCCAGGAGATTACTCTGTACTCCCAAAACATATAATTCTGCATAAAGGTTAAGTTATCTTTATCAGATTTTTTATTCACTCTCAGATTTAATACTCTAAACAGGTCGAGAATTGAATTAGATTTTTGTATGTATTCTCAACTGTTTATTACGTTTATATGGCAACAGTATAACAAACTGCGTTTATTTTAAAAACTGTAGAACAAATTAAAGTACAACGTAATGAACAAATTATTGAATCTTTGGATGCATTGATTAATCGAAATTTTATAAATTTTTGAACTACCATACACAAGGTGACAATAAAAAACATGGACACACATGATACATCATAATTTTTTACAAATAAAAATATTGCGACCAAAATTTTAAAATAAATAAAAATACCTTATTTCGTTTAATTTATTTACAATTTTTTAAAGGATTTCTTTAGGGATGCCAAAGTTTATGAGGCTAAGCACACACCTTCGTCTCTAAGACTTTCTCAGATTGTTAAACGGTTTCAACGACCCCAATATAATGGTGAGGGGGGGGATGGTAGTGGGAAAACACCACCTGCTATTGTTGATCAAGGGATAAAGATTAATCAAGAATCATATCGCAAACTCATTTAGAAGATGTTGTCTTACTTTGGTCCTAACAGTTCTTTGGAAACAAAAAGATGGACTTTCCAACATTATTCCGCACCTGCACAGTGCACACAGAGCTAAAGCACTCAAGACTGGTGCAAGACACATTTTCCGGCAAGACACATTTTCCGAACTTCAATGGAGCTCAAGAATGCCCGTCGTATTCCCCAGTTTTGAACCCAATGGATTATTCTGTTTGGTCCATCTTGGAGACAAGGGTGTGTGGCTAAACCTCATAAAACTTTGGCATCCCTAAAGAAATCCTTATGCGAAGAATTTGATAAAAAGCAGTAAGTGAGCTACAGCCCATAACAATAATTTTTGAGACACGTTAAAAGCTCTGTATTAAGGCTAAAAAAAAACCCCTTTGCAAATTTGTAAATATAGTAGCTGAAATAATGTACTCATATTTATTTTGAAGTTTGGTTGTAATATTTTCATTAGCATAAAAATTATAATGTATTATGTGTGTCCAAGTTATTTCTTTTCACACTGTAGTTTTTTTCTGCCTCTTTTCTTTTTCGTGATGTCATATGAAGTTCTTGAATCTATGAAGTCGTATAGTGCATACCGCATATTGATTTGGGACCAAATGAAAACTTCGAGATAAAAAAATATTCGAGTTATAAGGCTTCGAGTTATCAAGAGTTAACTGTATATGAAATGTAACAAAAATTTTAATCTAATTTGACTCCTCCATGAGGGTGGATCCCAACAAAACCGGAGTACGTTTATTGATTTCTTTAAAACAGCCAGAAAGTTTATAATCATTTTAACCTACCTACATTTTTTTCATCTGTATTATCCCAAATTGATGTCATTTTCCATTCTACATTCGCTCTTTCCCTTCGGCTGTCTGTTTTTTATTCATAACCGGAATACCTACTTACATGGAGGGACACAAAAACATATTTGAAAAGAAATCATTTTATTCCGAGCCATTTATCATTTGATTACGGGTTGCTGAATCTAATATTCTGTGACATTTCTTGATGTCTCTTTACAGACCATTTGACGTCATGACGGTCTTTTACTTGTCGTCTAAACTACGTTCAACATCAATTTTCATTTGTCTGATTTCATTTCTTCAGCAGTTTGAACAAGTATCATTTCTATTTTTCCAACTAAGTTTTGCAATAAATTACGAAGATATTAATTCTATGACTGGAAATTTTTTAAAAGATTTTTTTTTTTAAATTGTTTGTCAGAGTCTCTATTTTATTTATTTATCATAGTTTTTTTCTGTGAACCTGGAATTGTTTAACTATTTTTCGAAATATTAAAAGATATTTTTAACACTTTTTCTTTTTTGTCGCCTGTTAAATGGATTTCAAATTTATCTCATAATCAGTGAAGTTCAAATATCATTTGTCAATGTTCACAATAGACTTTTAATCACAGGTGCCATATTTTATATGCTTACTAGTGGTACCCGCATGGCTTTGCCCGTAAGAGAAATATTAAAAGGTCTTTTGGTTCGCCTGTATATTTACAAATAATGTATGGTGAATTTTCTCGCCAATTGGCTTGTAAACATGTTACGGCTCCACGTTATGATAATTTAGTAATTTACTCGTCCATCTTATAATAGTTTTGTTCTTAAAATTGGAATAGAAAAAGAACCACATTGAATTTTCGAAAAATCGCTTCGAGGTGCACACCCCCATGCTACAAACTAACTTTGCCAAATTTCATGAAAATTGGCCGAATGGTCTAGGCGCTATGCGCGTCACAGAGATCCAGACATCCTCCGGACAGAGAGACTTTCATCTTTATTATTAGTAAAGATTATTCGGTTTAAATAATACTAAACTCATAAAATAGGTTGCTAAAAGAAAAAATAATTGTATGTGAGTGCTTGTGGGGGAAAGTGAAATAATTCGGTGAGGTGAAACAGTAGGACAAAGTGAAATAGTGGGACAAAGCGAAATAGTAAAATATTTTCAGTTTGCATCGTCACCTACCTAGTTATATTTCATCTAAGCTCTTAAAAATGTAGCTGTGTTCACTCAAAATATAAATAGCTCTAAAGATCAAGGTCAAGGTTTATTACAATACAAGTCATTCTCAAAATTTGATACACATATTGTAATCTTTTGGGGCTTACCAAAAAACATTTTGCTATAATAAAATGATAGACTTTTGTAACTAACATTTTAAGTATTGATTGAGATCTACTGATGTACAGTACACTTCTTATTTGATAAGAAATAGGCATGTTTTTATTTTAATTGTTAAATACAAGTTTTCAGATAGACGCGAGAAAAATGAATGAGTTCATGTCGTTTACTTATTCATTTATCATTAAACCACGTATGTATTCATTAATTAATCAATTCATTTACAATCCTTTATTAATTAATCATTTATTTATTCATCCCTTCAGTTATCTTCTTATTCACTCACTCTTTTGCTCACTCATTTATTTTTCTCGTATATTAATCAATGTATTTATTTGCCAGTTCAATGCTTCATTATCCACTCATTCATTCATTTATTATTTTATTTAATCATTCATTGAATAAAAAATATTTTTTTAGTAATCAACTAGAAAATATTCGATTAAAAAAATATTTTATTCTTCACTTCGCCTCATAAAAAAGGTTAAATGTTGCCACTCTTTTTATGATACAAAATTACTGCTAAAAATGAAAAATAGTGTTTCGAAGCTAGTTTTACTTTTTTATACATAATTCCTTCATTATATACTGTAATTTTCAAAATTAATTTCCAATTTGTTCATGTTGAAAAAGGTTACTTACCTGAACTACATCCCTTTCCCCCACATTCCCCCACTTGCATTAGATAGATCACACCTCATTAAAACATTTCATTACGATACAAGATGCACTAATTTTGCATGTTTAATAGTGTATAAATGTAAATTCTTCCTGTTATTCATATACAACTAACTATATGTATAGGTATTCATTTATTCCTTTGTAAAAAATGGAGTTTTATTTATTTCAACCATGTATGTATTCGTGCCTCCCCCCTTAATTGCCCCCCCCTAATCTAAAAGAAAATCTATATTACACTCATACTTAGCATTATGTGTAAAAAAGTCTTAATCTTAAAAACGTCATTCAAAAAACCAAGTTTTTAGATTACATAGTGGAGTTTGCGAGAACTTTAAATTGTCTAAAATTTTTATGAATAAATTTAAATTACTTTATGATTTGCTTTTGAAACAATTATTAAAAGAACTTCCATTTCATGACGAGACTTGCTCATTGAAACTCCAAGACTTGTACTTAATTTTTACGCATCTTTTGCAACCTTAAAAAAAAATAAGAATACTTTACTTTTATTTTCCACAAGGAAAATATCCATAGAGCTTTCTTTCAATCAATTCCTGCTGATAACCGATGATACATACCTTTGTTTCTTTCACAAATAACTTTCTACACTGTGATGTAACTAAACTCAGCTGCATAACAGCACAGGGAGGTCAAGACCTTCTGTCCCAATCACAGCTTTCATTACCAATACCTCCGAAGTGCAAGGCAGACAGTGCGGTAAGGTAGTCAGCAGAACGCTGAACCCCCAGCGTTTATTTCCCACGCTCGCTAAGGACTCATTTTATCGTCCAACAGAAAGGATGAATAGCTGAGTCGAATATGCTCAACCCGGGTATCAAGCTATATCTTTAAGCCACTGGGTTTCTAACAAAACAATGTAATGCGTTTAAATTTTGAGGTTTTCCACTGACTTATCTTTCTTATGGTTCGAAAGGTTACAATAAAATACTGCAAGAGTTTTATTTTATATCATTATAAAAGCATAAGAAAAATAACAGACCAAATTAATAATCTAGTGAGAGCTTGTGGTTAGTCACAGTAAAAAAAACTTCTAGGTTTTCATATCACCAAACTTGAACATACGACAGTGTTATGTGATAAAAATTTTCGGGTATAGATCAATGAAAATGAAACAAACAAAAATTCTTTCTTACTCGCGGGCTAACATTAAATTTGCAAAGTTTTTAAGGTTTAGTATGTGTTATCGGATTAGGACAAACTCAATTTTATTGAAACAATGTTTACATATTTTTTTCCCTACTTTCACAGTCGTTCAATCACTAACACATTAATTAATACTTAAAGGGAAAATGAATTAGAGAATGTATTTATTTAAAATTTAATGAATTGTTGATCAAGGCAGACAACTTTCAAGATAATTACATTGGAGAAGAAATATTTTAGGTAAAATAAAAAAATATGACGGAATTTATCCACTACTTATAATTAAGATATTTCCATCAGCCCCCAAACTAAAACCACAATTAGCTTGGGGGTAAGTAGTAATTAAAGGAAATAAAAAAACTGATTAATGAAGTAACCAACTGCCCCCTCAGATCACAGGAAACACTGTTTAAAAGGTACAAATCTCAAAGGCGAAATACGAAAATATTTTTCGTATTTTACTTACGGCGAAATTATTTTCGAATTCAAATGAAAGTAAATGCAGAGGTGGGGAGCAAAATAAAATAGTTAAAATAACTTACTTTTTAAAAATGAGTAACTTTTTTGCAAGTAAGTTTGTACCTCAAAAAAAGAAAAAAAAAAACAGAATTTTTTCACCTTTTTTCGTATGGGGAAAAGTGAAAAAGAAAATATTTTTCTAATGAAATGTTTACTATTCGATCATCAAAGATATTTCTTATCAAATAAATGGGTAATTAAAAGAATAAATGAATAAATGAAAGAATAAACGAAAAAAAAGGAGTGAATAAAATAGTGAATTAATAAGAAAATAAGTGAATTAATAATAAATAAGGGAATTATTTAGTGACGAAATGTAAATGAACTAAATAATAAATGAATATGTAAGTGGTTTGATAAAAGAATGAATAAGTAAATAAAATGAACTACTATTTCACTTTGCCCCGCGAGGACATGCGTAATTTTTTAAGCTTAATATTAAGCAAATAAATATTGCACTGAATATTAGTAGGTCTCAATATTTCAAATGTTATTAACAGGAACTTTATCATTTAATAATAACAAAAAATATTTTTTGACTTGCAGCAAAATAAAAACGTAACAACAAGCATATCAATTTTTAAAAATTGCTTTTCCAATTTGATTGGAAAGAAAAAGAACAAATTTCCAATTTGTCCTTTTTGAAAATGATAAGTTACCTTACCTTTGCTTCTCATTCGTCTATATCGATTTTATTATTTCTTATATAGTACAAGTTTAAAGCTACAGATGGCAGCACGAAATAATAAAAACTTTTTATAAAGATTCATTTTAGAAATCGGTAAAATATTCTGGGGTGAGGTGTTCGGTTTTGAGTATTAATTTTGTAGATTATTTGTTACAACACAATTTTGTTTCCATTTTTTTGAACGGTATTGTCCCATTTTACCAAGCACAAAGCCAATTTTGATGGAAATTGATATGTTTCGTAATCGTGTTCGCGATCTTGAAACTGTCTTCTATGTCTTTAAAATGAACATTCAATTTTTCAATAAAACTTGAATCCTTGCGTTGCCATAGAATATTTGGCAGTCATAATGTACAGCGAGAAAAACGTTCGATTGCGAAACTTCCTTGGCAACAAATCAGATCCATCATTTCAAATTTTTTGCAACTGGCAAATTTAACGCAAAATGTATCAAAAAAGGCCAAGAACCACCCCCACTCATATGCAAATGGGCAGGAAGGGGGCAATTGCTCCTTCCTGACCCACTAAATGAAGGGCCAGACCCTAATCCTGTAACGGATTCATTAATTCACATCGAGGGTATTTTACTAAAATTAGTAGGAATCACTGCATTACATTTAAGAAGCAGTCCTCCCAACAACGCTCCCTGTGGCCCTTTCCGTTGTTCAAACGATGAATTTGAAAAACCTCATTATTAAAAGAAATCTGGAGCCGGGGCCGCATCCAAATACGTTTATAGCTTCCAATTCGAAAACTTTTCCGGGAGGAAGGACAAAAACTCTACTAATTTCCCTAATGTCAGTTCCAAAAAATACCTGAAATAGCGTATTAGCGTCTATAAAAAATGTACCTTCAATACATTTAATCAACCTCTAGCACAGTCATATCAGCCGAGGACTGCATTTTCGTGCTTGTTAGCACTCATCAGCCCGGCACAGGAAGCGAACTGAGCTGGAGGTGGAAAACCAAAAACACGAAAACAGAACTAACAAGTACGAAATTGCAGTCCTCGGCTGGAATGACTGAGCTGGCGGTGCATTTCATATATTTCTGCCTTAGCCCTGGCTAATGGGCGTTAACTTACTAAATATAAATCGTATATTGATATCACAATTACTATGAAACGAAGAAAAGGGGAGATGCGTGAACAAGCACAATAATATTGTTTTGTCTATTCATTATCGTAAAATCATTCAAAAATACCACAGCCATGAGCCACAGAAAATGAAGTGTGCTAGACTTCCCCTCTCTACTAAAATAGTTTCTCTAAAAATGATGTATGCTGCTCTGGAAGTGCTGATGAGCATGATCCCCTTTTGTGCTTTATTAAGACCATTTTCGCCCTTTTATAAAAGTAGGGGTGCTCATCACAAAACATTTTACTCGCATGTTTAAGAATTGGAAAGTGATTTGTGATTGCTTCTCGATCAATAAGCAGCAAAATATTTTGTTCAAACCGCTTCGAAGAATTTGATTAGGTACTGTTTTCCCTCCATGCTTTTTCCATGCTTCAAATTCGAATAATTTGCGATGGAAATTTCTGACTACCGTTCCTTCCCTTACGTCCCAAAGAGATGACTGATAAATTCATTTCCAGGGCTTCAATTTCAAAAAAATTCCGGAGCGAAGACCCCATGTCCTTCTTTCCTCATTTTCCAACATCATTCGAAGATCATCTAAAACTGCGTTTTTCAAATTTCTACATAGAAACATTTCTGGGGAAAAGTTCTGAATCCCATATCTTCTATTACGTCATCAGAGGTGGTCTACAATTTCGCTTTTAGGACTTCAATTCCAACTTTTTTTCCGGGGGAAAGCCACCGAACCCCCTACTTTTTGGCATTACTAAAGGCATCTCAAATTACATTTTTGTAATTCTAATTTAAAAAAAGGACTGCTGAGAATTTCTTCGATATCATCTTTTTTCTTCAAGTCACCTAAGATAGCAAACAATTATGTCTTCGAAAATATAACCTTAAATTTCAAGAGCAGATGGGTTCTCCAAGTCTCTCCTTCTCCTATTAACCACCAAGGAGTCTAAAAATGCGTTTCTACCAAATATTCAGAAGAGAACCAGCAAACTCTTCTATTTATGTGCGAATACTAAACAGCTCTTTCAACAAACAAATCCATAGCTATCTTCAAATTTTATTTACAAATGCAGTTTTTGTATTTTATTATGTTTCGGTACGAAAACTGGTAAACAGCATGTTTTATCAGTTCTTAAACCATTTTTAAAAAATTTTTCATTAGTCAGCCCCCCCCCACCCCCCCCCCCCGCCATAATTCATTACTCATTCGCCCCTCCCAACAGGATCGTCTGGATCCGTCACTGGTTTCATGGTAAAAATATCTCCAACAACCATTTCCTTCATTATATTTCAGTGGCAATAATCTCCAGTAGTAATTTTATTAACGCTAACAAGTTGAAAGCGTTTAAAAGTTATTTCACTTATGGATATTTATAAATTAACGGATTTTTTAAAGAGACAGATTTGATTTCGTTTGTTCAATATAAGTTTTAATCTCTATAGATTTTATTTTGTATCACTTTTTGATTTGACATGAGCATTTTCTTTAATGAAAAAATAATAAGGACCCTTATAAGGACCCTTTTCCCCCTAAAATCTAAGCATCCTTGTACTATAATTGAGACTTTGACCCATTTTCTTTATTTTGATTTTCTTAAAATATTTTGTAATAATAAATAAATTAAAAAACGGCATAGCATTCTGATGGAAAAAAACGCCTAAATATTTAACATGAGATCAGTTAGCTCCATTGATTGAAACAAAAGCTATAAACTCCAACAAAAAAGGAGATAAAATATTGATATAAGGGAGACTGAGAATTGTTTAAGTGAAAATGATGTTTTCCAATTTTCAGCAGAGTTTTAAATCCTTCATGGTCTGACGGTAAAATCTTGTTTCACAACGCTTGTGAACACAGTAGTCCACAGAATGAACTCTGTTCCGCAAATGTGATGCCAACGAACAAATAACTGAAACAACCAATGTGGCTAAGATTTAAGCAGTCTGATGAACAAGTTAATTTGAGCAAAACGTTCATGTAATGTTTCATATTTAAAAAAAAACTCTTTATTAAGAAAAAATTGTTTTGTTTTAAAAATCATTTACTTGCCATTACTATAAGTCAATGTTCTCGCCAACAGTAAAAAGTTTTATTTAAGCTATCAAAGTACCACATTGCTACGTTTAATATGAGTTATGACGGTTGTGCTGGTTGAGTCACTGGTTGTGCGTCTCCTTAAACATTCTCGTTTTTATGGAATTGTTACCCTAATATCTAATGAATACCCTAATAAGTTGAATGTTAGAGTATTCATTGTTTCTGTACGTTTCAATCTTCTAAAAATATTTTATTTTCATGCATTGGAGAAAAAAAAACCTTAGTCACATCTCTATGAGTACATGCAGTAGCGTCCGCACCGGGGGTGAAGGGGCGGTACAGCTCGGGGCGGGGGGTGACATCAAAAATAAATTTTAAATTTTACAAAAAGTACGAATACTTTAATTCTAAATTTTATTCAAAAATATATCTTAAATTATATTTAAGGTATCAAATTTCATTTAAAATGGAGCACAATATTAAGGGGATAGGTCTGTCCCCTTGCATATGCATCTAAAAAATGCAAAATTTATATTAAATTGTTCAATATTCATTTGTATTTTTATGTAAAAACTCATTTACAACATGAAGCAAACAAATTCTTTCTGAAAATGAGTATGAACTTCAAGTTTACATTTAACAAAAAAAGTTGTTTTTTTCCTTTGGGGTCATGGGAGGTGTGACACCACAAATTACAGCCCCGGGTGACCCCCGTCAAAGAAATGCAACTGATATATGCATATGAGTGTGTGGGGTGTGTTTAATCTTTCGAAACAAAAAACATTCTCAATTTTCACATTTGTTATCATGTTTTCATATTTCTACAAGTTTTTATTTCAGTTTTCCAATGGTTATTTGTAAATTGTGATTTAGTTAAACTAGACTTACATTTATGTTCATATGATGTTTATATGTCAGAATTGAAAATCCTTTTCAATGAATTTGTATTTATGAATAATTTAATATTAAATGCTTGATAAGCTTCTTAGTAACCCAATGCAAGCAAATGAGTCACATCCATTTTTATAAAAAAAATCTCATGAGATATATATTTCTTCATTTATGCTTACAAATTTGTCCCTCAGAAGGACGTAAGTCACATTAGGGTAATTTTACTGGAGAGAGGATAAAACTTTCTTCTGGCGTATGCAAAGAATGAGACGCGCGCTCTTTTAACCCTGGTAAAAAATTTAAAAGGATAAAAGGATTTGTTTTTAAGAATTACGTTCACATGGCTCGATGCAGAATAGGCTTCTACATACAGTGCACTAATAAACGGAAAATCGCAATTCTTGAACTTACGTCAGTATGGCTCAGAGGTACAAAAATAAGCAATCAAATTATTTGTGTTAGTAAATTTGATTTCTATATTAAATGATGAAACAATTTTGAAAGAAAATAAAATCTCATTTATTTCATTCTGGAAATAAAAATAAAATGCCCTTTATTATTTTCAAATCTTTTATATTATTATCAAATAAAAGTTAGTAGTTAATTTACGAAGATTAATAAAATAACGCTTATCAGTTAATATTGAATAATGAAAAAAAAATCATTCTCTTTCTTATGCTAGGTCTCGGGCTGTAATTTAATGATGCTCGAAGAGATATTTTCACAAAAGAACTTTAGAAGGGTGTATGAAGTTTGATGAATAGAGCCTCATTATTAAAGTGCCAATAAAATGACTTCTTGGGGAGAGAGTACAAAAGCTTTTCAGTAATTTATCAGATTGCATCTTTCTCTTTTAGAGAGCAAAGTTTCTTGTTTGTTAACGTTATCATAGTTTAATATATTTATATATTTCTTGAAAGAATGGAAAAAGAAAGAAATTTAAGGTTTATAAAGGAAATCTCTGAAAAAATAACTGCTTAGTTGTTAGTTATTTCTTTTATTAGAAACAAAAAGGTCTTCTGGTTTAAAAAATATTGAATTGGTGGTGCAAAAGAAATAATAAGTTTAAGGGAATCTTTATATTTTCGAGTTAAAAATCGTCGTAAATCTAACAAATAAAAAGGTTATTAACGATTTAGAGTAATAAGCGATAAAAAAAGAAACACGAATGATAATTTTCAAGTGTTTCCTTTACTGTTAACGTTCGTTTCTGAAATTTTGATAAAAACGCCAGAATAACAGTTATATGCGGCTCATTGATAAGCTATACTATAAATGGACACTTGAACATATTTCTCCACAAAATAACAACAAAATGCTTATGTACATGTAGAAGTGACTGAAATATCTTTAAAGTTACTAATATAATAAACACAGATTAACACTGTAGTAAAAAATTAATGTAACAGTGTGGGGCATTTTTTATGAAAAACTCTTCCCCCGCTCACTTTTGCTTTGAAGATGCTGTCTAGCTTCACATACACTCTATGGCAAAAAAATCGACTCACCAAGAAGGAATGATCCGATTGAGACGAAAATTGGTGGATAGGAAGACAATGCACAGAATAGTAAATGATTAAATTCTCAGAACAATTGAAATATTTATGTCAGAGTTGCAGTAACAAGTTCAATACGGTATTGACCCGCCTCTAGCCTGAAGACAAGCTGAAGCACGGCGTGGAAAACACCAATAAAGCTCCCGGAAGGTGTCCTGCTGTATTTCCCACCAAATTCGCTCCAATTGTCGGACGAGGTTATCAACATTCCTTGCCAGATGCAATCGTCATCCCATCGTATCTCAGACATGCAAGATGGGAGAGAGATCTGGCGATCTGGCAGGCTACGGAAGATATTGACAAGCTTGCAGACAGTTCATAGCAACACGTGCCGTATGTAATCTGGCATTGTCCTGCTGAAAACCAGCTGAGGGAAGCAACCAGCTGAGTACTGCAAAAGGAACGGCAGCAAAACAGGTCTAAGGATGTCACTGTGCAGTAAGTGTACCTCTAATTACGACCAAAGGGGTCCAGTTATCAAAGGAAATGGCACCCCAGACCATAATGCCTTGTTGAGGGCCAGTGTAGCGTGCAAAAGTGAAAACCGGATCCCCTCTCTGCACTGGGTGTCTCCAAACACGTCTTCGCTGATCCTCATGACACAGTTGGAAGCGGGATTCGTCGCTAAAGACTATACGTCCCCAGTCGGCACCATTTCAACCTGATCGAGCCATGCACCACTGTAATCTGGCTCGGCAGTGTGTAGGCGTCAGTGGCAGGTGGCGTAATGGTCGGCGAGAGCGTAGATTTCGTTGTCCCAACCGTCTGTAAATGGTTATGATGCACACTAGTGTTTGAGTTGAATGTCTGATGGTTCATAGAGATGAAGAAAGCGCTGTGAGAGCTGATCGGACAACCACTCTGTCATCACGATCTGTTGGGACCCTAGGTCGACCGCTACAATCCTGACGCTGAACTCTGCCATTTTCAACCCATCCTTGCCAGCATCGAATCGCCGCATCACTTCGACTCAAATCACGAGCGAGTCTCCGATTTGTCCAACCGGCCTCTTTCAATCCAATGATACGACCTCTTTTAAACTCTGACAATTGCTCGTAATGAACACGAACCATGCGGTGAGGCATTTTTAAGTTGTTGAAAGATAATCTGAATCGCAATCAAACCGAATTTTTCAACAACTGTTGAAGAACCTATCTTTATTTACATCTGCTGGATGCGCAGTTTCGATACGCTGGAGATCAAACTATTCATTCATTGGACACCAAATTGTAATCATTTGCATATCTTCTCAAAACACTCATGCATACAAAATTTCAAAGCAATCGGATGGTTGCTTCTTGGTGCGTCGATTTTTTTTTTTTTTTGTTATAGAGTGTATATTTTCGAACCTAGTTTGCATATGTGTTGAAATTTTGACAGCTTTTACAAAATAGGGTAACGGTTTGCAGAAATTACAAAAAATCTACTCTGAAGCATCTCTTCATGCTTTTTTCATTCAGTTGCAAGATAAAGCTTTCATGTAAATTTTAAAGGGATAAAATTTCAGGAGGACAAAATAAGGGCATCTATATCGCATAAGTATGCCTTACCATGTTTGGTAAATTCTACTAGTAATCGTAATGCTTTTCAAAAGAAACTGATTTTGTTAGTTCAAATATAGGCGGATTTGAGAAACTACTTTTTTTTACATAACTGATAGAATCGAGATTTTTACTTTCTTTTTGCAATTGAGTTTCTCTGCATTAGCCTTATGTTAAAAGCAAATAGTCGATTGTATATTTTACACAACTCTTTATTTATTCATATAGGTAAGTGTTCTATCTGTTTAAAGGGAAAAACCAGTTTAGACGGATAAAAAAAATTCACTTTTTTTGTGTGTGTGTCTTGGAATGTTAGTAAAACTATTCAAAAATACGTTGCAAAAATTTCAGTGAAAAATTCCGATTAGTTCCAATGCTATAAACACTGTAAAGATTCGAAAACATTCACAACAGTTTTTTTTTTTTTTTTTCAAATGTGTTTTTCTCGTAACAACTTGTTTTTCAACTCTTAAGCATTTTAGCTCAGAGTTATTGATCAATTGTTCTGAAAATTTTCGTGAATGTTCTTTTTTCAATCATGTTGTATATGAACCTAACTCTGAAATGATGTTATTAATAAACACATTTTTTAATGCAAGAAATTTGATAAAAAATGGTAGAAAACATGACATTGTAATCAAACTTTCTCAAAAACTTGCAATTTTCAACTTTTTTGATCACAATTTCGTTCATATTCTTAGGAAATATATAGTTCAAGAGAAAGAAAAAAATGCAATGATTACAGATAAAAATTGTGGCTTCGGTAATGCCCAACATCAACAAGCTCTGATGATCACCACCCATGGACAGCAGCTTCTAACTCCACTATTTCTGATGGAAATGATTTCAAAAATCTCAAGGTGTTCTTCAGAAGATGAATAAAATATCCTCCAAGTTTAAACAAATTCTGATTATTTCTTTTCTGTAGAATAAATTCACGAAAAAACACCAAATTTTCGGTCTCCTAAACTGGTTTCCCCCCTTAATTAACCGCTTTGACAGTTTTATTTCAATGTAATTTAATATAATGTTCTCTCTTGAAAAAATTAAAATGTGTGCTTTATTAGATGTTCTTATAAGACACTAAATGCAAGCTTTTTGTCTGCTTTATCTTGTAGTTTTAAGTGTAGCATTTTCAGTCAGTCATAGATTCCGTTTTAAACAGTGACAATACAGTAAAAAGCAAACTTTCTGCAAATCATTAAAGCAAATAAGGAGTTGTCAAAATCAAACATAATGTAACTGCTTTATCTCCATATGTCTATGTATTTAAAAAACTTAGTTGAAAATGCAGAATATAGAAAATAAATAAAAGCTCAACTACAAATACTCGTATTTGTGCTATTGTAAATGAATCTATGAATACAAAATCTCGCGAAAACATTTGTTACATTTCTAAATTTTACATTTATAACCTTATTTAGACAATACAACAACAAATTTGTATCACAAATTTAATAACAAATAGTTTAACACAAACAAACACAAAGTACAAAAGTTTTGCTCGGTTTTCAACTAAGTTCATAAATATCTAATGCGCAATAGAAAAATAAATTAAGCAGATAGATTCCGCATTTAGCATACCCATAACTTTCTCCCCCTATGCATAAAAAAAACACAAAACCTTAACTGAAGATGTAAAAATATATTTCACGGGATGCTCAAACTTCACAATCAATATTGCAAACGTTTCAATCGTAGTCTCAATGGCCTGTCTGGAACATTGATTAACCTATTTTTGCAACCTATCGGTTCATAATGGTAACTCATGTCGTAATGTAGCACCATCTGGAATGAAAGGAAATCATTTTAGAAATCAATTGCAAATACATAGATTTCAGACACTTAGTGTAATGTGCAGCAGACAAAAATTTAATGTACATTCACCTTATTGTAAGAATGAAATAAGCCGACATATGAAACAAACTTTTTAATTATTTTAAAAATACAGTAAACTCTCGATTATCCGCGGAATGGGGCTGTTTCCTTCAGTCAAAAGTAGTACTTTTTGTCACTGAAATAGATAAAATAAGCAAAAAAAAAAAACATGGACCCAGAAAATACTTTCATTTTCCCCAACAGTTATTTTTTAATTAATTTTTTTAAGTGTGCGATTTTTCAAAAAATGTGCGATCTTGATAACGTCACAAATGACGCTCTTTGGCGCATCTTTCTATCGCGTTTCCACGTTATGATGATCAAGAAGCTAATTAAAATTGCGCTCTACGTTTGCTATCAACCATATTGTTACCAATACACGAGAATAAAGATGCGAATTAAATATTTTGTTCTGTGAATGGCAATACTAAATGGCATTTCATCATTTGTGATGTCATCGGCAGAAGCATAAAGAATGAAAGCGCATCGAGTTAAGTAATTTTTTTAAAACATTAAACTTAAACAAATTTAAAAAAAAAATGGTCAGATCCTATGTTTTTAAGCATGCTCTTTCAGAAAAAAAAAATACTTTCAAAATTTTGGAAACGACCCCATTGTGTGGCAAAAGTGCCGCGGATATTAAAAATCGTGATAAACCGCAAAAAAAACTAAAATGAGGGACAAAAAAGGTAAAAACTGCCCTTCAAAAACTTAGCTGTATTGATGCATAATACTTTCTTGAAACAGTGAAAATATATACAGTACAGTAAAAAATTTTGTATTTTTGCACGATAAAACTTAGCATCAATAAAGAACAAGTGTATGCCGATAAATAAAGCCCACAACATAAGCAAATAAATAAAACAAACTCAGCTGAGTTTAAATTTACAATTTTTCCGACAAAAAAGGTCATTGGTATTTCTTTTTTACTGCGAAAATACGTGTTCTTGATTGTTGATTGACAGGCGAAAAATTCGCTGGCGGATAATCAAGAGTTTGCTGTTCATTTTAGATGAAATAATAGTTTAATATGACTTGCTAAATTAAAAAAATATACGCCCGAGTTTTAAAAACAATTTCAGTCCAAAGTTGTAAGTATTTACAGGTGTTAAAACGAATGGGTTTTGAATTAAAGGTTCTTCTAATAAGCTAATGTAAAATAAGTGATATACATTGGCGTGTGAGCCTACCTACAGGTGGTGAAACCGATCGATGGTTTTCCTTTTACAAATGCACAGCTTACGGCGGATGTTTGCCAAATTTCTTCCTTTGATGCTCAAAATGTTAAGCAGGAATTTTTTTCGCCAGTTTGGGAGACAGAGTCGTACACCATTTAACTCATCTTTCCTAGACAGGTACCAGGAAAATCAAAACAATGAAAAAAATCATCATTGTTTATCGAGGAAATATGGAACAACGTTAACGAATTCATACGTAAAAACAGAGCACGAAACTCTCCTATTTTAAATTGAATATGAAGCATTATAGCGTAAAATTAAAAAGTAAAGAAATGTATCCTCGCTGTACCAAAAGAATAAGCAACATACAGGAATCTGTGGTTTCGCTTCACGAGTAGTATTGGCACTCGGCCCACTAACAATCAAGAATTTTATAAACGCACCGCTTGCAAAACTGCAAAAAAATAACGATACTGGGCGAAACAAACTTGAATGCTAACAGTTGATATGTAAAGTATACTTCATCTTTACACCAAAAAAATATGCAAATCTGACTTGACATAACTTGAAGCATGGTAAACACAAAATAAAAAATTCAACAAATTTGCAACAACACAAAACGAAATAAAATTCAACTTATTTACCTTAGACAATGCCAACTGAATTTCCTTTTGTGCCAATCGCATACCTATACACATTCGGGGACCAACTCCAAACGGACTCGAAACAAGAGGTGGTGTGTCTCCTAACCACCTGTCCGGTTCGAACAAATGTGGGTTCGGGAAATATTTCTCCTGCATACATGCCACTTGGTGTTGCAAAAGGATGTATGTCTGTAAGGAAATTTATAATAGTTGTAAAAGCTATCAAATAAAACTCTTAGTTACCGAAGAGTTATTTCTTTTGAAAAGAGAAAAATTTATGAAGACAACTTGATTCCAAACAAGTATTTTCTTCCCCTAAGGATTTTATGATATAAGTTAATAATATATTAAGTTATACTTTAAGATTACTCTTAGGTAGTTTAAGACGTTCTCACTTAATCATAATACATAATTTTTAAGGATCCGTAAGATAAAACTCTGCGAACAGTTTTTGAAGTACAAAT
The DNA here is from genome assembly GCF_026930045.1 of Uloborus diversus. NCBI lineage: Eukaryota > Metazoa > Arthropoda > Arachnida > Araneae > Uloboridae > Uloborus > Uloborus diversus. The sequence goes on along the minus strand of NC_072731.1, from coordinate 196,010,618 downwards.
AACTCGAGAATGATACTTACTCCAGCAGGAACGTTGTAGCCACTCAGTACTAGATCTATTGGAAGAACTCTTCCTGTTCCTAAGGCAACAGGATTTAATCTGAAAAAAAATAGATTTATCATTTTTCATTCATAAGTCTAACCATAATATCCACCATTCATTATATCTAACTTATTCCAACAACTGCGTCGCAGCACTCAATTAAATCAATGCAACGTCATGACGCTGGATAAAAGTATTGTGCAACAATGACCTCGTTTAACAATGTCCACCTTATGTAATTGAAAACTCACCTCCATTTTAGCTTGAACTATGTTAAAAATAATCACAAATCACGTTCTAGTCACTTTGGAAATTTCTAAAAAATACAAAAAAATCCAGTCATTCTTTCGATTATAATGCGGTTTAGTGTAACACTTTTTTCTCCCACATATTTGAGGAGTTATATTTTGTTTACTATTGAAATAAACTACTTATTAGGGGTTAGTTGCAGGACATGGTAAATTGGAGTGAAATATTCCAATGAAATCCGTGGTTAGTTATGAGATAAAATGTGTCGGGACAAATTTCTTTTTTACAGCAAATGCTGGAATACATCAAACGCCGTAGTTTTGCAATTGATTAAAATTATACTGGGCATCCTAATTATTTCATGGGCAATAATTTTACATTTGTGGAACAAAATCACTCGAAGTCCAGTTAGGCACTTAACAACAGGAGATATTTTGAACTTCACATTTTAGTCCAATCACAAGTTTTGTGCAATTATATAATCATTCCATCAAAATCGGAAAGACAAAAGGTACTTAGTGTTCAAAAAAAAATTGTTATTAGGAGCATATTATTGAATTAACACTTCCTGGCGCCTAATAATGTAGGTAATGCAGTGATAATATAGAACGCTGCGAGTTCAAATCGAGAAGCGATTCGAATGGAACTGCTTGAGTTATCTAGAGTTGGTGAGCAAAGCGAGCAGAGGGCGGGCGATAGCTACATGAAACATGAGTCTGAAATTCTAATTTTTTAGGGTGAAATTTAACGTTTTTATCGCTGAATGTACTCGCAGATTTAAGAGAAAACTAGAATTCTATTTCAACGCATTTTACTAGTGAATTTTAAATGGTAAACAAGTTTTTAGGAGAAAAATTCATTGTTGAAAGGTTAATCTTGAATACGTTTGGTCAAAGATTATTTTGAGCTCTATGGAAAAGCATAAATAACTAGGATAACAATATTTCCGAAAATAGGTGCAGACATACGAAAGATAAAAATATGGTTTTCAACAAATCCAAAGCAAAAGCTTGGAATTTTAGACGTAATTAACTTTATGTCATCGTTATTCTTTTTGTTTTGATGATTCAAATAAAATCTAATTTTTTCCACCAAGCTAATTAACAATGGCTGGGTATATTCTTAAATATGCTGCAAATAGGAAAGAATGATAGATGGTCAGCTGTCTGAAAATAGTTGGATGTAAGGGTGTTAGCATCTGTTAATGAATCTTTTTTTTTTTCATTAGTAGACTCGTCGTTGCTTTGTTAGCATTATTATAAAATAGTGAATATAATTAAACACTCAATAATTCGAAGTCCAAATAAATTTGCTGAAGCCTTCGAGTTATTGGTAGTTTGAGTTATGGAAAGTTCCTATAGCTTTCTCAAAAGTTTGGGATCTAATGAAAATTTCCAGATAAAGGAATATTCGAGTTATAAGGCTTTTATTTATCGAGAGTTGACTGTGTGTGTCCTTAAATACGTCGGCGTTCTTGGCGTAAATAGGTGAATGTCATATACAGCGAATTGCACAAAAAAAAGGCGAACCCTAGCCGCCGAAGACGACTAGCATTTTAATACTTTGAAAAACACTTAAGCATGATTTTGCTTGCTCTTTGCAACAAAATTGCTCTTTACGATTTTTCTATTTTTATTTATTAATTTCAACAATCCTCAGCTATATTCATTCTTCAAATATGAAGTAACATCTTGACCTGCAAAGAAAATATTTCGTGAAAAACAGAAATGAATTCAATATTAATAGGTGCTCTTACCTCAATGTTTCACTGATCACATTCTGCAAATAAGGTATCTTCTGAGAAATGTCACTGAACCTGCTATTCTGATTTGGAAGCCGCTCCCTAAGCTCTTCTCTTAGCCTTTCCTGGACCTTCTTGTTAATTGAAAGATTATATAGACCAAAACCAATACTGTATGCAGTCTGAAAAGAAAAAGTTATTTTTAGGAATAAAGGATTATATGTATTTCTTAAACTTCAAAGTTACTTTTAATTTATTAAAAACGCTTTGTGTCGATATTTTAACACTATACAAGGTGTTCCGTTTCAACCTGCGAGAACTTTATTTTCGCAACCGTTAGCAAATTCCTTCCAATTGCAAAAATGTTCAAAATCAGATGCAGAGTTAAGATATTGAAAGTTTGAAGCAAAAATTAAAATGAGTCAAAAAATACAAATATAACTTTTTATACGGGCCCTAGATCCTCTAACCAATATTTAGGGAAACAATTTCCATTGAAAACTATTACGGACAAAAAAGACTTGACATTTTTGGAGATCAAAACTCAAGGAAATATTCCAGTTCAAAGTTTCAAGGGACAATACAGGAGATGAGATTAGAACTTATAGCTCTTTCAGAAGAATGACAGGTCACCAAAGTAAGAAAAACAAAGTACTATTCATATTTTTCATTCCTATTCAAAAATAAATATAAATGTTATGCCGTGATACGCAAAAACACACTACAAAACGTCGAAAAAAACAAACTCTATGCGCACATAAAATTTTAAACACTTGTTAACCGCTATAGCTATATTTCCCCCCAAAATGTGTTATTGACGGCGAATGAAAAGTGGTGTAAGTCACAAAACGCTGCGTTTTATAGCTCGGTGAATTATGTTTTACTAATTTCAAACTTTTCGTGTTGTTTTTTTTTTTTTTTTTTCCATTTGAGATTAGTTCCCTAAATATAAGTTAGGGGACCTTGGACAAGTAAAAAAAGCTAAATTTTGTATTTTTTGGCTTCTCTTTATTTTTACTTCAAATTTCCAAAATCTTAAATCTGCATCTGATTTCAAACATTTTTGCAATTGGAAGTATCATACATCTAGGACTAACGGTTGCGAAAATAAAAGTCTTGCAGGTTAAAATAGAACACCCTGTATATAGCCTCTTTTTCTTATAGTAAGCTTAAAGAACAGTTATTGCATCAGCTTTTTAATTTAAAAATTCTTTTGTGGGGGAAATTTTCTTGTTCGTTTCTCGTATTGACATAAATAACGTTAACCTTCTTTTATCATAGCCGATATATCAAACCTTATTTCTCAACTTTATTTTCAGGAGTATAGGTTTTACGACCACTACCTAGTCGTAGTAGCCACCCGCTTTGTCTGGTGGCCAGAGGAGTCTGACAGCGATGGGATGGTCCCGGGATCGAATCTCGGGTAGGGCATGGATGTACTTTCTCTCTCCTGACCTTGTCCTTCCTTTGTGTGAATGTGCTGTTATGCTGTGAATGGTTGCCTACCCTAGGGCATGTGTGTACTGTGGAAGTCGGACTTCACACCAAATAACGGTACAATTCGAAACGTGAAGCAGCGCATCCCGAATTGCCAGCCTAGCTGGCACAAGACAACAACCTATTCGTCGTTGTTTTGAACTGTACTGAATGTTCTATTTTAAACATACTCACTTAAACAAATGAAAATACGTGCTTATTTTTTATTTCTCATTATTGATTTAAAATAATGCATTAGTTAAAAATATAATTAGTTCTGCTTGAATTACGAAAGCATTTCATTCGTACAGGCCTCTAGGTATGTTATAAATTGTATCGACATCTCAATATGGGCAAAAGTACATATATGAAAAATGTATTTTTGAATTGTATCGAAATTTAATTATCTAAATGCTTGTGTGAAAAATTTATTTTTGAAAACCGATGTTTTTTATTTAAAGTATTGCTTATATAAATTTGAAAACAGACTATCACAATTTAAAAACTGTCCACTGCTATATTTAAAGTTTAATCAAATTTTAATGTTTCCAAGGAAAAAAACTGCAGCCATATAAGGTATTCCTATTAACTTATTGCAATTTCTTCATTATTGTTTAACCAGTATAGTGGTATTATAAAAAAAATTCTCGTTGCTTTTAGGTACTATATTCAATACTACATATGCTACTATAATACATTACCATTCATGCCAATTTTAGAATGAAATATTTTATATCAGTCATCGTAAAAAAAAATGATATTTTTTGCGTCATAAAAACTTTTGCTGTAGAGAAATACTAGTAATGGGTTGAGAGCATGTTGGCATTACAAGATTAACAGCCGCTGAAAAAATGCACAAATCTTTCAGCCTTGTGTTTCCTTCAGTTACTTTGTTCCGCAAAGGTATTTACTCCTTTCGTATAACAAGATTAGGTTCAGAAGAAAAGTTCTTCTTCGGTAAGCTTACTCGAAAAAATCATATTACCTGGGATAAAAATTTATTCTAGAGTTATCCGTTAAGAGAGATTTCGAAGAAATTCGCCAAAATTTGTAACCCATTTTTAAATTTATGAGAGATATATTCGTTTCAATTTATCGATTTGCCAGTTCGTAATAAATTTTAAACTTACTGCTCAAAAAAAAAAAAAAAAAAAAAAAAAAAAAAATCGAAAATCATTTTTCTCTCTTTATTCTTCCAACTCAGAGCGTTAGTAAAAACGTTTACCCTGGATATGTGCTGATGAATTTTATCATACGTTTTGTATCAATTTCTGTAAGAAAAGATTCAATGGTAAATTTTACCAATTCATACTTCCTTTCTAATGAGTTATGAAAGAAAACTAATTAGCAACATTTTTCGTAACTTATAGAAAAATAATTCGTTAATTTCTCACAAAGGTTAATTGTAACAGAATTAACTACTCTGGAATATTATAGCGAACTTTCTCCAGTGAATCGGTAGGTGGATCAGTCGTACTATGATAAAGTTGATGTCGTTGAAATATCGTTCGCTGAAAATAACTTCGAAGAGGTTAGTACAAATAGTTTCAAATAGTCTGTTTCTAGGTACAAACTTACAAAACATTTTCTGGTAATTCAAGTATTTTTCTCCAACTAAATATTACCGATTTTTAAGATTTAAAGGTTGCTACACGAAAAAGTTTGAAAAACAATTTCTAACACAAGCAAACATTTTTACCCCTCCTTCTTAAGATGCATGGATACTAAAACTAGATTCATACAAGTGAGCTAAAATAGGTAAATTTAGCAGTAATTTAGTACGAAATTTCAAACCTTTATTTTGTTAATAATTTATATACACTTTTTTTAATTTATAAAATCATTATTTTACTGAAACAAAATGTCAAAGGTTTTTCTTTACATCTCTCTTTAACCACACACTCTTTCTTGCGACGACAAAAAATGTAACCATACCTTAATCACTCCATTTAGTTTTAAAATAAAAAAAAAAGATTATTTGAAAAAAGTCTTATTTAGAATTGAAGAATAACATGCCGGCAATATCAAAACTTAAATCAGCGAAATTTTCCCCAAAATTACTTTCCAAATGAACTTTGTCTCAGATCTATCGTTAGAATCTCATGTTCAGTTTTTCCCATCAAAGATGCGAAGTGCTTTGGTAAAGCTAATACATTGCTATTGAACTGGGATACGGTATATTGATATTTTATTCAAAAAAAAATCTTTGCGAGAGTGACTAGTAGGCAAAAAAAGATTTAAAAAAAAACATAAAATGGAGCAGCTAAACTTACAATAATCAATGCGGAATAATTTTTCTTCCTCTGGTATGAATTATTTTTTATAAATGCAAAATCAATTTATACTTACAGTATCTATGCCGGCTAAAAACATATCCAAAATCATTGTAAATACATCTTTTGTGTCTGCATTTTTTGCGTTCATTAGTTTGAAAAGTAAACAGTCTTTGTTTGAAGATGGATCTTCTAAAGAGTCCTTGATGTATGAGCTAACTGTACTAAAAAATAAATAAAAACAGAAACCGATATAAGTTGTGCAACGTAAAAATAAAGTTTTAAAGAAAGATTGCATTTGTTACAACAGCCAGATTTCGCAAAATAGATGTCATTTCACGTTTTTTTTTTCTTTTTCTTTTTTTTTTAAAGAAAAATCGAATGTAAGTCAAATACTTGACAAAAAGTCTTTGTATTCCTTCCTTCATTGAAAAAAAAATTATATGAACTAAAATATTTATTTTCAATAAATGATATTTAAAGGAATTAACCAGATTTTTTTGTATTGCGATCAAATAGTCACTTTCCGTAAATTATCTTTTTTAACGCTGTAACAGTAATTTTTTTTCAGCATTTGTTTTGAAAATCTTCAGCCCTTGGAGATGCAAAAGAAGGTGTATGGAAACTTATTAACGGCCGCATGCAAAATACAAACAACCCGGTTATCACGTGAGGAGACTGCAGTTTTGTCCTTGTTATAAACTCCTCAGTCCGGAATAGTCCATAACCCAGTTGGAGGTAAGTGTCATCTCTTGGAAGCTGAGAGCGTCAACAAACTGGTAACTAAAACAAATTTAGCACAACAGTAAATTTTCACACGAATAGTACGGTTCAACTCTGCAATTGGGAAAAAAAAGTTTGAGAAATAAGCAATAAATTACCAAGGATGAGGCAGAACTACATGCAAAATGCAGACAGCATGTATTGACTATTCCAGGCTGATGTGTTCATAACAAAGACAGAACTGCAGCATCAGGATGTCCTAACCGAGCCGTTGGTATATTGCACGTAGTTTCACCTTAACCCTTACTTAAGAGAGGCAACTTCTCGCTTATTATCCAAAACAACTTTGAAACCATCACTGCTTTCAGTTGACGAGTTGAACCATACGATTGTGGCGGACACTCGCTGGTGTGCAAAATTTATTTTAGCTTCCAGCTTGTTGGCCCTCTCAATTTCAATGAGATGACATCTACCTCCAGCTCTGTTATTGACTTTTCCAGACTGATATGTCCATAACAAGGACGAAACTGCAGTCTCTGGACGGCATGACCAGCTGTCGGTGATTTGCATGTAGCTCTGCCTTAGTCTTAGGTTAACCTACTGTTTCTGACGAATAATTGGGGTTTGGATAAGCTCTTATAAACATTTTTTAGCCTCATTCTCACAATGTCAAACCATTCTCCTTTTGAATTCACGTACCTACGTGCTCTACATACGTGTTCCGACGTAGTATAATTTTCAAAGATGTTGTTTAGTTGCATCATTTTTATGGCATTGAATGCAAAGTATTTAATAAGTACTATTTCAAGGGAAAAATGTAGTTTGTTCATTATTGTTGCAATGACTTACCTAGAGAGTAAGTCCATTCCGGCTTCTAAGATTCGATAATTCTTTTTGTATCTTATTGGGGTATTTTCCGTCATAAACACTGCATGGTGAATGTCATTCGCAGCCTTTACTAAAGCTGCAGCCGCAGGATTACCTTCTGGTGTCAGGCAACCCAAACGCTTGTTGAGAGTTATCATACCAATGCCTGCACAGAAAAACAAAATCGAAAATGCCTTCGAAAACGACAAGCATATAATATCCAGAAACTGCATGAATATATATATGCATTTCGGTGCTACATGTTCCATAAAGAGCCACACTATATTTCTCTAGTACTAAACAGATGCTGATTAATTATATTAAAGTGATATACAACTCTTAATTGCAGTATTATCCTAAAAACATATAATGAATGAAATATTTTACAAGATTACATGAAATACACCGCCTGCTCAGCCAATTCCAGCCGAGGACTGCAGTTTCGTGCTTATTAGTACTCATCAGCCCGCATAAGAAAGTGACTGAGCTGGAGGTGAGTGCTAATAAGCATGAAACTGGCAGTCCTCGGTTGGAACTGACTGAGTTGGCGGTGTATTTCATGTATTTCTGCTTTAGCACTGGCTATAGGGCGGTAACTCATTGAATTTTACAAGATTGTTTAAACTTTTCGTTTAAATAAAAATAAGCGCGAACTGAGGCACAATAAAATATTTACCTAAGTTCATCAGTCAAATGTTTTACTTTTGTCTTGAAATTTGCTTAAGTTCTCAACAGAAGTGTATATGATAATTTTTGGCCAACTGCGAATGTTATTCTGATTTCGTTAATTTTATCTTGGAGTAGAGCACACGAGTGCACAACCAACAGTTTTTTGATGTCAAGCAGCTTGCATAAAGTATTAATGCGTTGCTGATAGCACGAGATTCCAAACTCAATGACTGAAGTAGATCGCAGTTCAGCATTGTTGGCGCTCGACCTTGGACAAGTCAATCTCAAAACCGGTTGAAAACAAGATAATCACGAGTTTCTATAATCAAGTACAGTGAAACCTGTGTAAGTTGACCACCTGCAGTTAATGACTTAAGTGGTCTACTTAGAGAAGTGGTCAACTTAAGGAGGTTGATATATATGTTCCAGAAATAATTCTGTACATGAAAGTAGCGGAAACAAAGGTGGTCAACTTTACAATTTTTACTGTACTGGCTAAACAAGATTTTTTCGTGAATCCTCGTTGTTTGCTTACAATAAGACATCAATTTCAAAAGAAAATGCGCACCAAGCTTCCTGACAAGAAACACACAGTGGAAGTCTTGATTTGCTTAATGCGCTTATTGCCCTTCCAATTTCCTAAGAATCTTAGTTTTTGGCTCTTCCGCCGAGCGCTAAGAATGCTGAAATATATATGATGATATGCACTATAAATCTGTTGGATCTGTTGGAAAGGCTTTTTTTTTTTTTTTTGCCCCCTCCCCCCTTTTTTTTTCAATTTTTGACATTTTTGGTTCCCAAGCTGCACTTTCAAGAAATGTAATTTACCAACGTTATTTTCTACTTTTTAAGAATATTACAGTTAAATACATTTAGAAAACATACATTCGGACTAAGTCAAATTTAAGAAACTTAAAATTAAATCACTGAATTCAGGAAGCAACCGCATATGATATTAACAGTCATATTCACCAAATGAGCAGATCATGGACCGTTGAATGAGGCCTTCGTCATCCAATAAGAAGGCTTCAATTAGCGGAGTGTCTTAGAAAAGTTCAACTCGGTTGGAAAGTGTGGCCGTAAGAAATGCATTTGCATCTCGCAAATAGCCAGACTGTTGATTATCGTGCATATAAAAATTTTCATAAAATCATGAAGTAAATCTTTATAAATTCTGTCCTACAGAACATTAAAAGATGCAGTTCATCAAAAATTAAACGAGCCAACTTTCTTACTTTGAGGCAAAGTGATGTCAGTACTCAAATATTATTAAGGAGGCAGCAAACACGAAAAAATTATCAGAATGTTCTATGTAATTGGTTTTTTTCATTTTAATAAAGCGTTGCTGTGCATATTGTACTACTTAATGTGTAGCCTACAACTCAACAATGTTACGATTTATAGTATTTTTATTGCACTAAGAATTTTTTTAGAACACAATGATTGAATATTTAGTACAAGATCGTCTCGCTATTGGGTAGTTTGGTTAAATTATTCAAAGAAAATAACAGTTTAAGATATCATTCCTTTTTTAACCCATATTGAATAATATCTTTTTCTTCTCAATATTTTTTAATTTCTCACAAACGTCAATGCAAAATTATTCCGACACATTTTGCATTTCGACTTGCTTCTCTTTGGGAAGTCCTTTAGAAAGGAAGCTGTCGTGAGCTGTCACCTTCCATAAAGTACTTCGCACCGAAACGTACCTCATGCAATGCAATCACTGGTGGAATGGTCTGGAATATTCCAGCATTTACAGCATCCATTAACTCGTAAAACAAAATTATCCCCCGCCCATTTTTTGTACATATATAAAACGAAAGAACTCTTAAAAAAGTGCATACAAGACTTAAAAATAATATGATCTCAGATTTGGAAACAACTCACACTCAATTGCAAAACTAAAGAGCTCCGGCTGCAGGTCCATTTCAGATTTGTCGTCCAGTAGGTGTGGTATCCTTTTAATGAAGTCATTTGTTATATTTTCTAACTCTGACAAACAAGCTTCTGCTGTCCTTGGATCAACAAGTGTCCTCTGGAACAGACGACGGAAGTTGTACCACTCTTCCCCATTGCTAAGGAAAAGTTTTTCATACAGTACTGGAGATTAATAAAACGTTAGTCAAAGTTTTCACACATAAAAGTATTAAAATCTTACGTCATGTAACTTATAAAGTCACAGCTGTTGAACCATACAGCGGTTGCAACCTTTATATCAACATGTAAGATCATGCGTGTTTCTTGCATGCACTATTCTATACATATAAAATGTTGGTATATATCGCAGTTGAATCTCGTGAGTCCAGTGCACTTGTCATTTTGGTTTATGATTTAAGGTAATTTTTATGTTTAGTTAAGTTTAGTGGTCAGAGTAAAGGCAGTGTATCTGAGAGGCACTACGACTGTTTAAGTTTTTGTTATATTCAACTATCAATATTTTTACATGAAGTTTTTATTATATCCTCAATCGAATTGAGAATAAAACTGGATCAGCTTATCAAGATCAGTTTGACCCGATACCCATTTACTTCCATGTTAGTCAACTCGATTTTTAACCATTATAATTTTAAATGCCTACTAATACGGGCGTAACGTAGAAGGAATAGATGGTAGACAAACTCAGTAAATAAACGCTACTGTAAATTTTCTTTTCTTCCAAATTCTGTTTTTTTTTTTTTAATTAATTTATGTATTTGATTGTTTCTTTTTTCTCTAAACAGTTATCATTAGCAAGTAAAATATATTACTTTTGGATATGGTAGTAATTCAGGTTTATAACTATTATCGCTAATAGTAAATATAGACAAAATAAAGGCTAAAAATATGACATCATCTGTATAAAAGTAATAACATTCTGATGTGCGGAATACTAACCGACTAAGAAATACTTAGTTATATTGCACGTACAAAATTATGTACTTCTTTAACCGTTTTCACCGTTATTTTGAAAAAAAAAATTCCTAGAAACATTAAACGCTCAAATTTCTTTTGTCCATACACAGCAATGGACAGCAAAATTATATTGTATATGCACTAAAACACTTCAGTTGCGAAAAGCTTTTAGTTTAAAGCAAAACTTCCCAGCACGTGTCTTGGAATACTTGCATCAGCTTGAAATGTTTACAAAACTTTCATGACTTAAAGTTTTAACAGAGACGAAGGATAAATCTGGCTTACTTTGAAAACGGCTTTTGAGACAAAACATTGCGATTCAGAACCATAACTCTAAATGTCAAACTTAGAGATGAAATTTAAGCACTAGAAGTTGAAGCAATGTGGTGTAAGAAAGGAACGAAAATGCGAAAAATCAGAACTGAAACTTCATTTAAAATATTGGTTAATGCAAATGTTTTTTTTTTTCATTTTAACAACAAAAACAAGTTAATGTTTTTTAAACGCTGTATGTACCCTCTTTCAGTTAATACGTGATGCATGATTTGTTAGCACATTTTCCTATTCTCATTATAAATGTGAAATTTTATTTAATCATTCAGAAGTAGTTTCTTTTGCTCGTAAGTTTTGATTGACAAAAAGGTTTTGGCATAGAGAAGATTGGGGATATTTTTGTTCAAAGTTGAATAAAATTTTATTCGAACAACAGTTTCGATGAAACTTTAAAGGAAAAATAGCACAGTCGACAAAGGGATGTATGTTAAGATGTAAAGACATTAGTAAATCTCACAATATGGTTATGAATAGAATGCGTAGGAATATCAAAGACTATTTTCTTCAAGTGTGAAAAAATATAGTGCACTTCATTTTTTTTTTAATAATTATTTCTTTTCCCTTTAACACATTTGTAAGTGAGTAAGTTTTTACTCTGATGTTACTCACGATTTTTTTTTTATGTTTTCTGATATTTGAAAATATTTCAAGCATGAAAACAGAGGACTATATCATCCACCTTAGAGACCAATATGGTCCAGAGATGTAAGTGTTTGGGAAATTACTATTTATGAAAACTATAAAAGTTTTTTGCATTGCACGACCTATTTTTTTTTCTAATAATTCGGTAACTGGAAGAAAATGCATTGCAAATATCTTTTGAGTTTCATAAAAGAAAAATTATGACTTTACCAATAGCCAAATCATAGGTGGGCTATAACATCAACGCCCTCAGACAGGGCCGCATACAAGCGGTGGGTTCTTAAAATTCAACGCCTACCCCTGGAAAGTTCGGTTTGACATTTAAATGTTCGTTTATATTTAAAAATTTCCAAAAATTATTATTCCAAAATTCAAATGTCTTTCATATGTATATTAGTTGCAAAAACGCTTTCACAATACATAACCCGACGACTTGAACATTAGTACAAATAGCGCAAAGCTTAGCATGAAAGTTTTAAAACCCTCCCCGAAATTATTTTCTAGTTATGGCCCTGCCTTCAGGTACCTTTAAATGTATCACGCACATATGCATTTGGGTTACTTGAATTTGGAATATTTCATGATATTTTTTTATTACTATGTTGTCAAAATATTAGTAATACTTTGATAAATACAGGTAAGCACTACTACTTACATATTTACTTTTTCCATATAGTCGTACCTTTACAGCAACCCATTTCATATTTTGAACAAATTTGATTTAGGATAGAAATCTTTAAACGAATATTCGGTACAACAGCAAGTAGTGGGATTCAGCTCCCTAGCATGGAGCTATAATAATCACATGCATCTAAATCCTATATTTTTTGTTTTTTCAATAATTAGTTCTTTCATTTAGATTAAAAATGTCACTTGTTATTCAACTACAGTTGAAAAAATTAAAAATAATATGTACATTCTTGATATAGCATTAGACAGACTCTTGAAGTGTTCAAAATGCCACTGCTCTTGTGTGAAAGTAAAAACTAATATTTTGACATTGGTTTTTATTATTCCAAAAATAATATTAATTTACTTATCTTCTGAAATATCTGAAATCTTCATAAGTATGGGGTCGAAAAGTTTTGAAAGACGAATATAGTTTATCTACTTGGATTTTTGGATCATCAACTTTCGATTTGTTTCTTAATTAATTACAAAATAATAAGATGTAAATCTTACAGAACTTTATTCACTTCACCTCGGGAAAAGTCCAGGACCATTGTATAGATGTGGTCTGTCTTTCCGGTATTTTTCTAGAGCTCTGTGACTCACACGGTGAGGTCTTCTACCCTCGTTTTTGTATACGGTAGCCATATCTTCCAAATCAAAAACATGCACCAGTGTACGAGTGGAGAACAACTTCTCACGCACTAGAGGACCATATTGCTCATACATATGAAAGTATGAGTTATGGATTCTTTCCATACTGTATTCACCTGAAAATATAACCAAATTGTTACTTCCAGAAGCAGTATATACAGGTACAGGGTGTTCCGTTTTGACCTGCAAGACCTTTATTTTCGCAACCGTTAGTCCTAGATGTATACTTCCAGTCGCAAAAATGTTCAAAATCAGATGCAGAGTTAAGATATTGAAAGTCTGAATCAAAAATAAAAATGAGCCAGAAAATACAAAATTTAACTTTTTATACGGCCCCAGATCCCTTAACTAATGTTTAGGGAAATAATCTCCATTGAAAACTATTACTGACACAAAAAACTTGACATTTGTGGGACCAAAACTCAAGGAGATATTCGATTTTAAAGTTTTAAGGGACCATACAAAAGATGAGATTGGAATTTCCCTTTCAGAGGAATGTCAGGTTGTCTTAGTAAATAAAGTAAGTATTTAAATTTTTCATTGACCAAAATAAATGCAAATGTTATGCAATGATACTTAAACGCACACTGCAAAACCTCGAACAATTTGAAAAATCACACTATATGCATACATATAATTTTAAACCCTTGTTAACTGCTAGGGTCTGGTGGGGTAAAGTGGTCATAAAATCGAAGGTTTTTAACTTATGTGAATAATCGATACAATTAATTCTTTAAACATTTAAACTTTTTTTGTTTTTATTTTACATTGCATTATTAAAGAACACAGTACATTGAGTTTTAGGAAAATAAATACTGATTTAAGTAGTTTTATAACACTTTCTTTTCCCTTTGTATTTATGACCACTTTACCCCACGGGGTGGGGGAATTGGTCATAGAATGGGGTAAAGTGGTCATAGTTAAAAGTAGATGCAAAACCATTATAAACAACCCTAATATTTGTATATTTCGGTTATTTTTATAGTTACAAGTATATGCACAAGCATATGTGTATACACGAGTATATACGTGTCGTGTAAACCTTAGTAAATACGCTCATATATGAGTAGATACATGTGTGCATCAGATACATGCATGCACGTGCCTACTCAAGTATATACGTGTATGCACGAGTATATAAGCATGTATACGTGATTACCTACAGGTGTGTATACGTGTCTACACGGGTATATACGTATCACGTGTATATACGTGTCACGTGTACGTACGGGTATATACGCGTGTATCATATGCTTATATGCACTTGTATATCGAGTACATACGTGCATACCTGAGTATATACGTGTACAGTAGACGTATACACGCATATATAAGTGTATATACACACATATACGGGTATAAACGAGTTAATTCGTGGATACATCTAGTGCGTGTTTGGGGGGGGGGGTACGTGTCTACTCACATATAAATATTGTGAAGCACGAGTACATACGTATGTACGTGCAAACACGATTATGTCCTGCATAGACGTATATAAGTACATTTACGTGCATACACTAGTACATGTATGTATACACGAGTATATAAGCTTATATACATGTGTGCCTGCAGAATGAGCAAAAGCTCTTGGGCAAAAATCTAATGAGTGTGAAAGGGGAGGATAAGAAGCAAAGAATTATAAGGAACTTACGTTCGCTGACGCGCTACATGCACACAAAGCCAGAAACTGATGGATGCAAATAAATCGCAATTTTGTAACACAAAGATGATTTTAATTAACATTTTAGTTTCTAAGAAATATTTAGAGCAGTTAATAAAATTTACGACCTGTAATAGCTCTAATACAAGCATCACAACGAAGGCGCAGCGACAGATGAAACTTTTTCAAAAGTCTCGTTATTGCAAGAGAGTGCTTTGTGATTGCGACGCACATGTATTACAGCAGCAGGCTGCAAATTTCATCAATCGCTTTAAAACTTTCTTGAGACCTACAATGTTGTGTTAAATTTTCTTTGTGTAATATATAAATTTGTGACCTGTTTTGCATCCATTAGTTTCTGGCTTTGCGTGCATGTAGTGCGTCAGCATTGTGTTTGTGACCATATGTTCCTTATGATTCTTGCTTCTTATCCTCCCTTCTAACAAATTTTAATAATTTGCCTAAATGTTTAAACTCACCTTGTTTACTTGTATATCATATGCTTGTATGTAAGTGTATACTCGAGTACGTACGCGTATATTCGTGTCTACCTGAGTATATAAGTGTTTATACATATACTAGTCTAAGCGAGTATGTACGTGTATAGTCGAATGTATATCTATATAGATTAAAAATACTTGCAGATACTCATATACGTATTTATTGGTGCATTTATGTGAATACATCTATATACGTCCCTACACGAGTATATGCGTATGCATATGCATATACTCGTAAATTTAACCCCGTTTACTGTGAAAGATTAAAAATACTTGCAGATACTCATATACGTATTTATTGGTGCATTTATGTGAATACATCTATATACGTCCCTACACGAGTATATGCGTATACACAGATACTCATATACGTATTTATTGGTGCATTTATGTGAATACATCTATATACGTCCCTACACGAGTATATGCGTATGCATATGCATATACTCGTAAATTTAACCCCGTTTACTGTAAAAGCAATACATATTAAGTGAAATTACTATTTTAATTTATATCTACCTTATACTTAACGATTAAGTGGCATTAGAAGAACAATATTTGTTAAGCCTAATATTATGACCACTTTACCCCATCTTACTTAAATTGTTCTAAAAAATTATCGAAAAGAGATTCAGCTAACTGCTGATGAGTAAGAGTTCTTGAGACATGTAGGAAGCTTCCTATGCAATCAATCTGTTCATAATTCTAACAAACAAAATTTCCCAAGGAAGTTAAAAGAGGTGTTTAGATTTTAAAACTTTTCATATTCACACAAAATATTTTTTTTCACCAAATAAAATTTTGCCACTTGTAAAATTTTGTATTCAAAATGTAGTTTCTAACTTCCCTACTCTATAATAAAATTTTCACATTCATTCAAACATTTATTTCCAAGCTACAGCCATTTATTTCACGAATGACCACTTTACCCCATTGACCACTTTTCCCCACCAGACCCTATATTTTCCCCCAAAAGGTGATATTGATGGCGAGTGTAAAATGGTGTAAGTCACAAAACGCTGCATTTCATAGCTCGGTGAGTATTGATCGTACTAATGTGAAACTTTTTCTGTTGGAATGATTTTTCAATGGAGAAAATTTTCCTAAATATATGCGAGAGAACTTGGGGCTAGTATAAAAAGTTAAATTTTGTATTTTTTGACTCATTTCTATTTTTACTTCAAACGTTTAATACCTTAACTCTGCATCTGATTTTGAACATTTTTGCAACTGGAAGTATACATCTAGGACTAACGGTTGCGAAAATAAAGGTCTTGCAGGTTAAAACGGAACACCCTGTATACAAGGTCTGTTGGAAAAGTATCCGACGTTTAGCAAAGGAAAAAAAAACAAGAAAAATGGAGCGTTGGAGATCTTATCTTCCCTTGGAACTGCCCACACTTCTCCTAGAGGTGCTACCATTGTTGGAAGAATTCTGATAAGGGGGCCTGTTTCGAGATGGAGTCGAGCTCGGCTTTCGTTGCAGCCGTCCTCTCTTGTCAAGTGCAAGAAATCTGCTGGTAAATTGTAACCAGTATTCGTCTGCAAAACCCTAATCGTTTTCCACTTGGCTATCGCTAATATCCTGGTAAAACCTGATGCAGTACAGTCGATACGACAATTTTCTTAAAATTAAAAAAAAAAGAAAAAACCGACAAAAGCACTACACATTGACTCAGTCAAACTCTGTTTACCAGCGACAGAAGCTATTGACATGCAAGGAAGGCACAGAGCTTTAAGGTCAGTTCATGCAAGTGCACTTGATTCATATAAATTACGTTTTTAAGAAAAAAAGGTTGGATAGTTTTCTAATAGAACTCATATGCTGTCCATGAGCAAAACTATGCTGTCCATGATCTCTTAGCACAAAATGAACAGAACTATCATGACAGTCCTAGAATTTAAGATACAAAATGAAGTTTTTATCCATCACTTGTTGAACATTATCATGATTATTTTAATTCATATAAAAATTCATTTGATTATGTAAATTGCTCAAATATAGTTGTGAAGCTAATTCCACGTATGAATATTTTTTAATCGAAAGAAAGTATTCTGAACCTCAACGTATAGAATGTTAACATAGGTCTTCTTGTAATTTAATGAAAATAGAGACATGCTCCTAATACTCGTTTTGTACTTCTTTGACTGAGTAAATTCGCGTCTTTGTGTAAATATTAATAGTGTGCTTGTGCAGTAAGAAAATGCTAATATAAAAAAGTATAGTAATTCAATCAATTATCAAATAAAAGTTTAATATAAACCATTAATCTTTATAATTTTTGTGATTCCATTTTTAAACTCTTTTGTCATTTTAAGTAGCTTCGACAGAAAACTTTGAATTGGAAACTGGAAAGTGTTTTCTTCTTACCAATTAATGGAAAGTACCTCCATATATTTCCTAGCAAGGGCAGAGGTTTAGGTCCAGGTATTTCTCCAAATGACTTAACATTACTTTCCAAAGGACAGCTTTTCTCTGCAGCTATTGCTAACGATCTCCAAAATATCCTACTGGTTGTTGAACGCATCTAAAAAAAGAGGTAAAAACGGGCTAGTTACATGTAATGAATTACTTCAAATATATTTCTCTACGTTACAAAACTTTTCCATTACAAAATTTTTGATTAAATTGTAGTTAATAAAATAATATAAACTTACACAGTTGAATAATTATGGATTTTATTTAACATAATGACACATTTTCAGCATTTAATCTTAAGCGTTAATAGGTAATGCTTATTGTGATATTATACTACTTAGTACACAGCATGCATCAAATCATCCACCTCCGAATAAGGATCACCTCTATTTAAGGGACAAAATGTCTGGTCCCCTTAGTGTCCCTTATTGAGAGGTTCTACTGTATAATCTATAATTAATGAGCAATAAAATTTAATAATTTAGTGCTCATGACATTTTGCATCACAATTAAAATCAAGTTTCTTTTTACTCCTGTGAGTAGGTTAAATAGCTAAAACAGGTAATATTCATCCCCCATCTTCGAAGACATATGTATATCACCATCGAAGTTTGTTCACTAAAACCGATGCAGCACTGAAGTCATACGAAGGCATAAAGAATAGATAAATTTGTTGCTACCATATACAGCGCTAGTCAAAAAAAAAAAAGTAAATGGCCAAAAATTAATCAAAAGAGAAAGTTTTACTTCAAAGCAAAAAGCAAGAATTTTATTTGTTTATAATCGAGAAAAAAATGGCAACAGCTCAATAATGATTTTATTCACGCTGATTTAAATTAAGCTCGTTGGCAAACGATAAATTTCCGATTTGCTACTGGAGTTCCATTAGGCTTAAAAGTGCTTTCAACTTTTTTTCGAGGTAATTTTACAGCTTTGTTTTTTTTTTTTTTTTTTTCGAAATTCGAAGGAAGTAAATCTATTTCAGAGGTATTTTTTGCGGGCTTTCGAATGGGACATAAATAAAAAGAATCGTATAATTATTTCGGATAGAAAGAGCCATTTAATGCCATTTTCGGGTCGAACGGTTCGGTATGTTTTTGACGTTCGCAAAAATAAAATTGAGTCAAAAAGTACAGAATTTAACTTTTTATACGGGTCCTAGGTCCTCTAACTTATATTTAGAGAAATAATCTATCTTGAAAACTATTGCTGATACAAAAAAAAACTTGAAATTTGTGCTGCCAAAACTCAAGGAGATATTCCTGTTCAAAGATTTAAGGGACCATACAGAAGATGAGACTGGAACTTATCGCTCTTTCAGAAGAATGACAGGTCGTCAAAGTAAGAAAAACAAGGTAATAATACTTTTCGTTGCTATTTAAAAATAAATGCAAATGTCATGCCGAAATACTAAAAAGCACATTACAAAACCTCGAAAAATTCCAAAAAGCACGCTATGCACACATATAATTCGAAACATTTGTTAACTACTATATTTTCCCCCCAAAGGTGTTATTGAAGACGAGTGAAAAGTGATGTAAGTCACAAAACGCTGCGTTTCATATCTCGGTTAATATTGGCAGATTATTTCCCTAAATATAAGTTAAGAGACCTGGGGCCCGTATAAAAAAAATTTTGTATTTTTTGAATTATTTTTATTTTTACTTCAAGCTTTCAATACCTTAACTCTGCATCTGATTTTGAGCATTTTTTCGATTGGAAGTATACATCTAGGACTAACGGTTGCGAAAATAAAGGTCTTGCAGGTTAAAATGGAACACCCTGTATATTGAAATATCCCTAGCTACGAATCTTGCTTCTCCAATTACATGATAAGGCAATGAAGTTTAAAATCTTAACAGAAGCAGTTATGTGATCTAGTTATATCTAATCCATCTTCAATGTGTCATTATATCAATGATAAGTTACAATCACTTTCTGTTTCTTAAACAAACTTCTAAAACAGGGGTCAGCAACCTGCGGCTCGCTAGTTGCAGGAGGTTCTGTAAAATCATGTGGCTCTTCACAGCATATTGAAAAAATAGCGTTGAGATTAAGTACGTTAGTAATTGTATGTAATGCAATCCAACACAGTCAATGAATTCCAACATTTTAACATTCATGACTGTATGTATCACAATTAAAATGAATGTTACACCCTTCACGTCTTTGAACACATAATTTATCTTATACGGATATTTAAAGCGGCCAATAATATTTTTCATAGCAATCAGACTGCATCCGCATTCACTCCAGTTATTTTGATTCGCAACTGCAGAGCTCGAATACGCTACCTTGCGGCAATTAACAATACTAAAGAAAAAAGTAAAACATTCCATTCCACGTGTTTTAAAATTTCTTATACAATAGGTTTTTTTTTTTTTTTTTTTTTTTTTGCTATCATTGTTTACAAATCAGTGTTTTATTATATGCTTTCAGGATGATCACTTTAAACTTCCATCTGCAATGAAAACGATAGAAAAAAAGCCAGAAAACTATATGATACTCTTACTCACTTGCCATTGAAAACATTTTTGAAAAGCTACTGGAAAACTGAAAGTGTTATTTTCAGAAAAAAAATAATTAGATTAAAAATGAAACTTACAAAATTTTTCAATCTCAGAAGTCAAAGTAACTAACTTACTTCAACTACAGAAATATTAAGACGAACTGTATCAACACTAGGGACTCCGAAAAAAGAAGATTCCTCATTTGAATGTCTGTACGCAGGTGTAGTTTCCTTAGTAAAGTATATCAGTAAATAGAGAAATGTCGGAGAGGAAAAAATTGTTTACCGTTTTTAACCTGTTTGAATTCACATTTTGTGCATTAAGATAAACCGGTTCCTCCTTATGTAAGCAAATTTTCTTCCTACCGCATTCCAACAAACTGGCTAACAGAATCAAATGTTAAGATTGGAACCATAAAATGAACAAACGCTTTTGCCCTGAAAACGTTGTCACCCTCCCCCCTCTTACCCTTACATTTTATATTTATTGTAAAAAAGAGAAATAAGTCCTACAAACTTCTTGAAAAAAATGTATCATTAAAGATTGAAGAATTCTGGTAAAAGTACCTTAATGATCGCTATCAGCCAGTTTAGCTGACAGCAATGATGCTGGCATTGTTACTCAAGTATTTGTAAAACTATTAAAAAGTGCGATTTTAAGGTTGTTAAATAATTAAATGACCTTTTCGATTGTGTTTGCGACACAAATGGTGCTGCTAGGAACTTTTTCCTTTACTTTATCAAATTAAACTTACGTAAGCAATCATTTTTGTTACCTGTAGCCTTCAGAGAAAAAATTAACTTTCATACAACTTACTTTTTTAATTAAAGGGGTGATTTTCAAAACGATTGACAGTTTGGTGTCCTGACTTTATCCGTTCATTTTTATATTGATATATATATTTTTTTTTTTTTAGCATTGCAAAAGCATGTGGCAAGGCATTGTTTTACACTTAATTCATTGCATTCAGGGCTTTTTTCAATGATCGTAGATTAATAAGCCTTTTCTATTACTTTAGTTAGCTAGTAACGGAAATTTCCCTGTTTTGAGTAGAAAATTCACAATTTTTTTAATACGCTTTCAAGCAGCTTTTTTTACTTTTTGTGCATTGAAGAAGGAAGAAATATTTGTTAGTTACACACAGCTGAAAGATATTTTACTGAACTGCTCATTTAACAGTTTAAAATTTCAATGCAGTTTGTGTCCTTATATGCAACACATGAGTGTTAACACAGGGAATTAAATATTTTTTTATGTGCAAAATATTTCTTTATTGTAGTTATCGGCAGTGTTAGGGAAGCCATATTTGTTTCTTCTTAGAATTTGTAAGTCTAAAAATAGATATATTTAGTCCTTATATGTTGTACATTAAAATGTACATTGTACAATTCAATGGGAAGACATTTTAATCATATCTCATAAGTGTTCCCCATTTATTTTGTAATATTTTTTTAAGCATAGAAATATACAATTAGGCTGTAATGTATTTTCTGTTAAGGAAACAAGAGACCTAATTAAATTTTCAAAAACACCGATAGAATATTTTTCAGCGAAAAATTCTTCTATAGAGTCCGACTTAACAGGTAAAATGAGTATGTCAGTTTTAACAGGTAAAATTCATAAGAAGGGATTGACATTCATAATAAAAGGCACCCCAAAAAATGAGTAGATCCATAGTTTATAGATTGTATTACCTTGTAACTCATATATTCATCAAAGAGATATATTTTTCACGCACACACACACACACATATGTATAACAAATTCACTCTTATCAAAATTTGAAGAGTGAACACTGACACAAAGCTAATGTTTGCAAAAATGAAATTTCTGTACGTAAATAATTTAATGAGTTCATCTCTCATGAGTGTCATGAGTGTTACTAACATTTAGCCTTTGTATTAATAAACTTTTTCTTTAACCTTTAAAACTTGGTTTTAATATTGAATTTTTTTTACCTACTCATGGTAATTGCAAAGAAAACATTTAATGTTTAATTTAATATGTTTTTATCGTTAACTTTACCCTTTATTTATAAAACTAAGTAACACTCATGAGAAAAACCTTTTTACAATACTTAAAACTTGTTAAATAAATAAATAGTTTAACCAATTTGACATAAAAATGAGCATTTAAGATAGTTTAATCAAGATTTGGTGGATTAGTTAATTTTAAAAAAGAAATTACAGAATGGTTTATAAAGGTAACACTCATGAGAAAAACGGTGACCTGCCAAGACGTTTTTTGGAATTTCTGAAATCTAAACTAATTAACTCACAAATAATTACCTGATAAGAAAGCTGCAAATGGGGTGGTTTCCTTCACTCAAATGTACTACTTTTAGTCATTGAAATGGATAGAATGAGCAAAAAAAATTGCATGGATCCAGAAAATACTTTCATTTTCCCAACGTTTTTTTTTTTTTTATTAATTTTTTAAAATGTCCGATTTTTAACAAAGCCTTGTTTTTGTGACGTGATAATCAAGCAGCGAATTAAAATTGCGTTCTACGCTTGCTATCAACCATATCGTTGCCAATGCACATGAGTAAAGATGCGAATTATATATTTTGTTCTGCGAATGGCATTTCATCATTTGTGATGTCACACGACAGAAGTGTAAACAATAAAAGCGCAACGGTTTCAGTAATTTTTTAAAAATATTAAACTTAAATAAATTATTTAAAAAAATGTTCAGATCCTATGTTTTTAAGCATGCTCTTTCAGAAAAAAATACTTTTAAAATTTGGAAACGACCCCATTGTAAGGAATTTATACCTAGAAAAGGTTTTATGTTTATTACAATAAACTTTTTCAAACTGTGTCGACCCTAATGCCAATGCATTTGAAAATCACCCTAAGTAGACCCACAACAAGTTAAGAAATCAGTTACATTGCAAATTAGGTTAATATTATTAATACAAAACAAGAGCAGTGAACGTTATCTTTCATTATGTCTAATGTAAAAAACCTTAATAAAAGTACTGAGTCACTAGCGCCGACTCCATGGGGCTTGTGGGGGCTCGTCCCCCTCCCCCGCCCCCATGTAATTTGTGTTTGTGAGTCATTTTTTAGAGAGAGTGGCGAGTGCTTTTGCTTGAGGAGTGCTAAATGTGAAGACAAATTTCTTTTTGCTTAACGAGTGTCATTGAGAATTGTGACATTTGAGAAATTTGCTGGCTTTTGTGAAACTTTAAATATTAAGGCAAAGGCCCAATTAAATATACTAAGAGATGTTCTCGTCTGCCTAGACTTGACTTTTTAGGATTTACGAGAACTGCTTTACGGTGCGTCAAATATGTGGGGGAGGAGTTTGGCGGATTTCAAAAGTGGGTTTAAAATGTACAGCCTCAAGCAAGCAATGTATGAGGGTAGGCAGTAATGCCCTACCTTTTGTGACTGATGCTCTACCTATAAAATTACACTTTAAAATAAAGGTCGAATTCCGGGGGAAGTCCCCAAAACCCTATTTCTAAAACGTCAACAAAGACACTTTAAAATTCAGTTTTAAGATTTTCAATTAAAAAAAATTTAGAGAAGAGTACCGAACTTTTTGGGTCAGCAAGCCTACAGTCATCAAAGCGGGCCCAAAATCACATTTTTAAGACTTCCAATTTCGAATAATTTCCTTGATCGGGTTCCAAACCCCTCCCCTTCCCCTAACGTTATAAAATATAGTCTATAATAATATCGCTAAAAGGCGGTCTAAAGTTGCATTTTTAAAACTTTAATTTCTAAAAATGTCGGCGAAATGCTCTGAATATCCATTCTTTCGCCTAACGGCACCAAAGATGGCCAACTGAGTTTTTAGGACTGAGAGTTCAAATTTTCCTGGGGGAACCTCTAACCCCTTTTTACAAAACATCTTTGAAGATTGCCTAAAATTGTGGTTTTGGAAATTCAGTTTCAAAAAATTATTGGGGAAAAGTCTCTGTACCCTATCATTACCAAAGAATGCCTCAAAATACTATTATTAACACTAATGTTTCGAGAAATTGGAACCAAAGGAAATCCTCCAAACCATCCTCTCCCTAACATCACCAAAGATCGCCTGGAATTGTATTTTGGAACTTCTATATAGAAAATTTCAAAGGAGAGTTCCCAATCCCATTCCTTCCCCTCATATCATCACAGATAGAATAGAGTTGCGTTTTCAATAACATCACTTCCGAATTTTATCGATCATGGTATTAAACTGCATTTTTGAAACCACGATCTCGAAAAAGAAGAAAAGAAAATATGTAAACTGGCATTTTCAAGGGGGAAAAAATGATCCTTTTTGGGAGGGAGGGAAGGGGAGGCCCTTTAGGATCACATACACCTTAGACTCCCGAAGACGTCTAGCCCCCCCCCCCCCCCTCCCCGTGCAATATTTTTTGCAAGTCGGCGCTCCTGCACTGAATTGCTAACTAAAATACCATGTTTCTTAATTTAATGTTGAGGAGTTGCCATAGAGATCACACTTCAAATGATTCAAAATTGTTCTGATACATAAATGTACATGCATACAAATATCGTTAAGTTAGCCAAAATAAGAAGATGAAGTAAGCGAACAATATCAATGCATTATAACAAAATTATTTAAAAAATCGGGAAACATTGTGTAGGGGAAAATAGGGAGGTTTGATTCATAGGGAGACTTGACCCATGGTTATTTTTACCATGAAAAGGATGGTTTGGGAAAGTTTTAGAAATATTATTGGTTGACCAATCACACAAAAGTATTTTACAGGGCGAAGCCATTTCAGAGTTATCAGTGGTTTACAAGAAATTCAGTATTAAATGATACTGCACCTTTCAAGTAAAGTTTGAAGATCTTGGTTTTTGCTAAATTTTAACCTCCAGTTTTGAGGGGAATGAATAAAGTTTGAAGTTCTTGGTTTTTGCTAAATTTTAACCTCCAGTTTTGAGGGGAATGAATTTTAGAAGTTTTCATGTTGTAGTCATTTTTCT
Organism: Uloborus diversus; assembly: GCF_026930045.1. Lineage (NCBI taxonomy): Eukaryota > Metazoa > Arthropoda > Arachnida > Araneae > Uloboridae > Uloborus > Uloborus diversus. Next base: position 195,985,344 of record NC_072731.1, on the reverse strand, counting down.
ATAGCTATATATTGATCTGCAGTAGTTTGATATAGCTTTAATCTATGTTACTAAAAAATTAAAGCAAACAAAAGAAAACTACCCAGTTAGCTTTCTCCCAAGCTAACTAGGAAGACTTGACCCAAGGACGAATTTGATGTTTTTGCTTAATTTGATATTTGATGCTTTTTTCAAGGATTTTTTCAAAATTAATAGCTAAAATATTGTGATTTAGACGTAATAATTTGATTTTATTGACCAAAGTTGGTAAAAATGTTGGGTAAACAAAAGAAAGCTACCTAGGGAGCTTTGATTCAAATTAAATAAGGAGACTTGACCCAAAGAATAATTTGATGTTTTTGCTATGAATTTTCGTTTATGAATAGCTAATATTCTGATTTAGGCCTAATGATTTTATTTTATTTAAGTAAAACCTCTAAGATTGTGAATATAAAGGCCTGATTTTTTTTTTTTTTACCTAATGGGTAACTAAAATAGTTTTGTCTAATAAATTGTTTTTATTTGACAGATTACTTAAATACTAATAATCTTTTATGCCCAATGATTTGTTACTTATTAAAATAACTGAAATATTGTTTAGGTCTGAGCTGATAAAGTTTTGAATTAGACTTCTGATTTTCTGCTGATGTGGAATAAGATTAATTTTTAAAAAATGTGTAACACTTCACCTAAAGAGTGAACATTTGTTCATTTACTTGAAGTATTACTTATTAAAGCAAAAAACACCATCAAACCTAAGATTTTGATTTCCGTATCTATGAGTCTTCTTACATTCATAAAGATGAGTCATGTCTCCCTAAGTGTTGAGTCAAATCTCCCTAGATCTAGGGACACTTGACCCATATACAGACTTGAGGAATATAATTTTTTTTACCATTTCTTTTTAGACCTATGCTCTTATTTTTATTCATAATAATGTGAAAAATGACAAACTATCTATATATATATATATATACATATATATTTTTTATTTCGTTCTTACTATTCTGCAAAAAAAAAGAAAAATGGAAAATAAAAAAACAAAAATTGGGTCAAGTCTCCCTAGTTAACCCCACGTTATTTTTGAAAACGTGTTTTTTTTTTTTTTTTTTTTTTTTTTTTTTTTTTTTTTTTTATGTGTGTGTGCGTATGTGTTTGTGTGGGGGAGGGATGACAAAACTGCAATACTTCTTCATCAAAGTAAAGCAAAGTATCATTATAAAGACTTTTTCCCCGTTTTTGGCGAAAAAATAATAAATAGTTTACATTTCGCCTCCTTAAAACAAATACACTTTTGAAAAAGCGGATGGATTTTACCGGTTAAAGTAAATTTGCTCTTGCATCGTTACAAAGGAGACTTGGATAGCACAGCCGGTAGAGCGGTAGATTGTTCTATCAAATCGTCTAGCGATCAAGTCCGTAGTCGGTCCTTTTTTTGTATAACAAACGCCTAAGGCAGGGGTCGGCTAAGAAGTTTTTAGTGGAGTCCGGATACTTTTGAACATTGAGGTCCAAGAAAAAAAAAATTACATTTTTTTTTTTTTTTCACTCCTAAACTTGGCAATGCAGTGGAATGGCATTTTCGTATACTAATAAGTGTATGACATCTTCTCAAAGGATGATATTGATGAGATGCAACAGTGGATGATGATTAGGATCGCCCAGATAATTGGCTTCCAATCAGACTTGGTGTGTACACCGAAATCTGTTGCTTTTGCGGAAAATAAAGGATAGATATAACGAAACATGATTTTGCTATTGGGACATTTTGAATTTCGTTTTGAGTATTTCGACGTATCTGACGTATTTGAATGTATTCGACAAAAACGAAATTTTTGAATTTCGTTTTCGTATACCAGTCAGTAATTCATCATTAAGAAAAAAATGATGCTACAATATAATTTAATAGTTATCATTAGAGGTTACATGTAATAAACTTGAATGCTTCAACTGTATGGGTTAGTTAATTGTTATGAAAATTTTGACAGAATATGAGATTTTTAACCCTTAATTAGACGCGTATTGATTTTTTCGCAGCCCGTTGTTGTATAGTTTGCTCTATTCCACCATCCCTTATATTAATAATGGGGCCCATTTGTGTAGCTGATCTTTAGTAGCCTCACAACCCTTGCACAGAATTCTGAAAATTTCTTTCGGTATTTCAAGGTTGCATAACATTCGGAATGGTCGGATTCAAATAACATTTCGGTCAATTAGTCGTGACAACCTAGTCAGGTTCTGATAGTAACTTTCTTTCAGCGTGCGCTGTAATATTGTTCTTCATTACATACTTTTGTATAGTAAATGTTATCTATTATACTAGCTGAAACAAACCTTAACTCCTTAAGACCGAGGCCGGCCGTATACGGCTTTGTAGCTTAGATCCGAGTCCGCCCGTATCCGGCCTAGTTCTGCGAATTCAGGGGTGGTGGGTAGAAGAAGACACCCTACTGCGAGACCTCCCCGAAGAAGACCCTTTCTTCTAGCCGATAGCTATTTAGCAAGTGATAGCGACAACTGCATGAATGGGGAGCTGCTAATGACTTGATGTCGCTTGGCTTCCTCAAAAAATGAGAACAGATGAATGCGTTGTACGATTTCGTTTCAATTTCCTCCACTTCTAATCCTCACTTTTTTGTACCACTTTTTTAAAAATAAATTCTATTCTAGGATTTATAAATTAATGTTTTGTATAATTTTTATGATAATTCGTTCAACATTAAAGCACAAACTTTGTAAATAACTGCATATACATGCTTCAGGTTTACAAGGAACTTCGAAACACGGGTGTGCAATTACTACTTGCAATATTTCGCCATCTATTAACCTTTTCTATTTTCATTATTTTTATTTTCAACCCAAATGTATTTATTTCTTTCCAGTTTTAGAAACTTAAAAGTAGTACTCAGCAAATCAGAGCTTGGAAGGCATCTAAACAAAACAAATCTGCCCAGAGCTTTAACTTGCTCGTGAAAATATACTGCACCCCACCACACAACTGTTACCCAAACAGTAGTGCCCCTCAAAAAGTGACATAGGAGGTCATAATTCCATAAGGACTTAAAACACACATAACATGTAAAAATGTATGCATGGGTCAACCAACTCCAGTATTCAGGTCGCACGGGTGACTAAAGAAAATGCCTTAGATACTAGTTCTCTCAGAATGGTCAAAAGAAAAGAATTTTGTAACGATATTATACAATTTACAAACTACCGTATTATCCACTTTACCTTTCGAGTTCAAAATTTCGAGTAAAGTGATACTTGCTAGCAATATAATATATATTTGCACTTATAAAAATTTAATCACAAAATAGCATTTTCTAGTTTTCTTCTGAACAACATGTTATTCATTAATTTGGGAAATTCAGTCAGTTTGTCAACATGTAAATTCAGAACCATGATTTACAAAAAAAAAGGTGAAAAATGACAATCTGCTTAAATCTTCAAAAACAGTTGTCTCTGAAGTGGGGTAAACAGAAATTTCTAATGGCGCTAAGTCACATTGTAATATTCCTTTAACGATTGTAGTGTAACAAACACCAAAAAATCGGATTTAATTCTTTCCTAAATTCATTTAATCAATTTATAAAGACATTATCTCTTGCTTTCAGTAGCACATCCCACAACTTTGTTTCCTTGAAAATATAAATTAATTGTTAAATTCTTCAAACAAATTAAAGTACACATTTACTTCTGTATAAATGGCATTATTTAGGAAAACATCACCAGAATAAATTGTAGGGAATATTTTTTTAAAATCATGTCATACAGCATTTTACTTACTGATAAATATAAAGAAAATCTAAATATGTGCTTCTACATCTGTTGCATTTACACTTTTAGCACTAATTTAGAATTGATTGATTTTTTAAGAGAAAACAAATGTCACCTCCTTCCCCCAATATTAAAATGTTGTCAATAATAATTAAGCGATTTCAGAGTTGCATCAAAACAAGAAAACTTTCGTTCAGTACAGATTTATCTATCTTGCATTTCTATGTTAAAAAGTTGTATGTTCTCATCTTTATCATATTCGATTAGCTAGTTATATACGATAACCATGGCAACTTGTGGGTTGGAGGGGGGGGGGGGGCAATTTTACCTTACTTTCAAAAGTAAAGGGGCCTTGCCCTCTCACTTTTCAGAGTTAAAAATTTACAATCGACTGAAAAATTATTTCTACTCGGATTGATTTTACGTATTAATTTATTTTGCGGGAATAAAACCAAAAAACTCCAAAAAAAAAAAAAAAAAAAAAATGAATTTTTCTTATGTTATTTCATTGGAATGAAGATCATAATTGGAAGAGTTCATGGCCGGATTTGGAAGTGTGGTGGCCCCGGGGCAAACAAAGGAGTGGAGGCCCCTAATCAGGGTTCGAAAAGATCATCATATTTTCGAAAATATCCGATACTTTGATATACAGTAGAAGACCATTATAACGCCGACCTATATAACGCAATTCTCTATAAACCGTACAACTTTCCAGAAGTAAGCAATAGGTTTTGAAGTAAAAAAAAAAAAAAAAAAACCTCTGTTTTGTTATGCAAACATAAAAATTGTTATTTTGAAACAGTTTTTCATCTTTCCATCTTAATCCAAAGCTTTTAAATGGAAATTAGTACCCCCCTTACAGTAAACAGAAAATACCAGATGGCTCTCTGCAAATGCAGCTGTTATGCAAACCAAGAAGCCAGCAGAAGTGCAGGATAATGCACTTTCGTTTGATTGTGAAACATATTTATTTGTGAATAACTAATTGTAATGTTGGTGCTTTAATACTCATTGCAGATAAAACTCATTCTGAAGTGCTAATATAGAGACATATTTTGAACTTTAGTTTCAAAATTTGTGAAATGACCTATATAACGCAAAAACCTGTATGACGCAAAAGCTTTGGTCCCAAGGTGTGCGTTATAATGGTCTTCTACTGTATATCGAATATTTTGATATATATGTATGTATCCGATATTTTCGATCCGTGAAAGCAAGGATATTTTGTAAACATTTTATTGTGGAGGCTCCGGGGCAGTAGCCACGCCTGCCCTCCACTAAATCCGGCCCTGGAAGAGTTAGTCTACGGAGGCTATTCATCCCAAATTTTGACGCCAAACTCCATTTTTATCTGTCATTTAATAAGTAATGTCAAAATCCAATTACATAGACTAGTTTTATTTTAAAAAAGAAAAAAAGGGGGGAAATAAATAAGATTTCGTGGCTTCCCCACTAACCATTCTCTTAACCCCCGTTTTTTGAGGAAAAGATTTTTTTTTCATTATTACTCTTGAAAAATTATCTTTCTATTATTTTCTTTTAACTTTCCTTTTTTTTCCTCCTGACTGGGATAGCTTTTATTACTTGTCCGTAGTATACTCAGAAATGAAAAAGAGGAGATAGGGGTGCAATTTCTTCCAAATGTTTGAAAATATTTTCAAAAACATTCTTTCAGTAATTATTCTCATCAGTTTGTGCAAATGGAATTGATTGAAATTGGAAAATTTAAATTATTGCATAATAAATCTTAAGCTTGTGCTTGAACTGTAATGTTCTTATTTATGATTAATATCATCTACGCGTTGAAGGCGGCTAATATATGTGTATAACATATATTAAGATTTACAATCAATATGCGAAAGTTAAGGGATTTGGGAATCAACCCGGCAAACCTTCTCTCGTCATGTCCCTGTTACATATCTTTTTTCTGATTTTCTGTAATTCTAAAATATATCTCTTAAAAATCTAAAAAATATTTAAATTTCTGAAAAAAGAATGTTTTATAATTTCATTATAGCCTTTTTCAATAACTTTATAAAAAAGGAAAACGTGTATCAAAAAGAACTATATGTTTTATAATTTATTATTCTGCAGAAGAATAAAAGTTTTTGGCTGTGCTCAAACTTTTTTAATCAATCGAAATCGGGAGAAATGTTTCCAAAAACTAAAGCTGCTAAAAAGATTAGGCATTTTGCGCTGTAGGCTGAACATGATATCCAAAAAAAAAAAAAAAAAACGAACTTATTAGCAATATAGTTAGGAACTGATAGAAAGTCACGCTGTGAGACCACCTCAAAGATCCTTTCTTTCCGACCGAAGTATTTTCAACTGATGGGACAAGTGACAGTGATGTACAATTCCCAATGGCGTATCTTTGATACAACTACAAGGATTGATAACCATTATCTTGTGAAGATGCCCGCATTTCGGGGAGGAAGGGGGAAATGAAGAAACTTTTATATTCATCTTTTTCATTCACGCGACTTGTTCTATCCCCCCCCCCTCCGAAGTTGCTTTTGATTTTTGAATATTTTTTTTGCAATTCAGATGTTTTATTCCTATCAGCTGAACCAACATACGCGATAAACACTAGCCTAGGGAAATAGCGAAAAAGGCTGCACGCCTGAAGAGCGACAGCGATTAAGGTGACAGCTTACCACGCCTCCTGTAATTAGTGCACACAAGAACTGACGAGATGCTGCCGAAGGGGGTCTCAGAGTGGACGATTCCATTTTCAAAATAGCTTGGTCGAAAAAGTCAGGACCTAACTGTAGTAAAAAATTCCCCCCCTCCCGGTCTTAAAGAGTTAAAAGAAATTATTCAAAATTCTGTTTCCGTACTGCCTACCTAGGACGTTATCTTCAAACGCATTTTACTCAAAACTTGAAAATGTCCACTTACATCTCTTAGCTTTTCACTGCCTCAATTCAAGTTGGGATTTCTTTCTCACTTAAATTAAGCTTCATACTAATATTACATGGTCGGATGAATGCTCTTCGTAGGGAAATACAATTCAGTTTACTATTTAAGGGTCAGTGAAACTGCAAGCAAAACTGTATTAATCGGTATTTTTTTTGTATGAATTATCATTAGCGATTCGAGGTGTCCACGAGAGGGGGGGGAGATTGCACAAACTAGGCTAATGCAATTTTTAGCAGAAGGTTATTTTAACGGGGTCTTTTGGGGGGAGGGGTCTAATTCGGAGGGGGGACTACGTGGCATTTGAGGCTGTGCTGTTAGAGGGATCGGCACCTCCAATATTATGGATTTATGACTCTGGTTTGTGTACTCAAATAATTGAAAACGAATAATTTGTATAGTTTATTTCTGATAAATAGGAAGTTCTTGTTTCTGGTTTTATGTTATAAATAAAATTTAGACAGTAAATATTGCAATCGTGTGTTTTATTTTAAATGAAATACTCCCTCAATATTCTATTGTATTATTTGCATAAGACATTATGAATGCTTTCTGATAAATTCATATGCATTCATTGCATTTTTTTTTTTTTTTTTTGAAACTTTTAGAAACTAATTTGGAACAAGTGGAAAATTTATTTTCCCATTTGCCGTTCTTGGATTATGCCTGTAGCAAACTGTTTATACGTTGAAGGCCATTCAATAATACTTAAGGATGATTTTGGCAATTTCTGACCTTCCTCCCCCTTCAACCCCCATGTAAGGGTATGTTAGAATTTCCAAACCCCTCCCCCTATTCTTTCGTAAGATTCCATTTCGATTTTCAGAACAAAAAATGTTGTTAGAAAAGGATAAGTCACACTGAAACTTTCTGTTTGACGTTCATCAAAGATTTTTATTTTTCAAATATATACTCCTGTTTGTGTAAAAATTGCATCAGCACGAAGAAATTACGCGATTGAGCTGAAAATTGCAGAAAATGTAAAGTAGGGCATGATATGCAAATGATTAGAATTGCTGATCGGTAGCGCATGTGTATGCTGAGCAGCGCCCTCTGAACGGCGGATCGAACCGAATATAAAAAGACGGCTGTAGCGAGGCGTGTATGATTATCGGTGGATATATGCTAGAGTAAACGTTAACTGAATCTTTACTATGCCTCTTCGACGAAAGAAAGCGACATTTGAGGACATTTCGGAGTTTGAACGGGGCAGAATCGTCGGCCTTCGTGAAGCTGGATTGTCTTATCGTGCAATAGCCGCTCGTGTGCAGCGTAACAGCAGCACAATCATGCGTGTTTGGAAGCAGTGGACGGACGATGGTCGGACAGCTCGGAAATCCGGGAGTGGACCCCGAAATATGACGTCAGCTCGCGATGACAGACACCTGGTGAGTATGGCGCTGACGGATCGCACAGTTTCTTCTAGACAATTGGCAGCACAGTGGTCAACAGCTACAGGTGTTTCATTGTGCGCTTCATCAATTTGGAGACGTCTACTGCAGCATGGGCTGCGCGCAAGGATTCTTTTATACAGGATTCCTCTCACGCAAAACAAATCGCCGCCTGCGGCTACAATGGGCCAATGTGCATAGGAGCTGGAGTGCTGATTGGCAGCAGGTCGTCTTTTCTGACAAATCCCGCTTCAATTTGTGGCACCATGAAGGCCGAATTCGTGTCAGGCGCTATGCCGGTGAACGGCACATTCCGGAGTGAATTAACGAACGCAACAGTTTACGAACACCCGGAGTTATGGTCTGGGGTGCCATAGTATATCATGGACGATCACAATTGCTACGAATTGTGGGCAATTTGAACAGTACTCGATATATAAACGAAGTTTACAGCCCGAAGCTATTCTTTTCCTGCAAGGATTGCCAGCGGCTGTATTCCAGCAGGATAATGCCCGTCCACATGTCGCCAGGACTGTCCAATCCTACCTTGATTCGCAGAGGTACAGCTTCTTCCTTGACCTGCATATTCCCCGGATATGTCACCGATTGAACATGTGTGGGATTTCGTTAGGCGGCGTCTCGCTCGTGATCTTCGTCCTGTTGCTTCGACAGACGAACTTTGGTTGTGCATACAAACAATATGGAATACCTTTCCGCAGGCAGATATTCAAACTTTGTTTCACTCCATGCCGAGTCATGTAGTACCTCTTATTGCGGCGCGTGGTTGCCACACAAAATACTAATTTCTATCTCTTTTTATTGTTTGTTTGGTTTGAAAATGTAATCATTTATTTGTAACATTACCACTCAACTGTGTATTAAATTTCATTCAACTATGATGCTTCCTTTATGGTGCTGCAATTTTCACAAACAGAAGAGTATTATGTGATGCGATATTAATTATAGATAAAACATACCATACCTAGTGCAATTCTATTATTATATTTTACGCAATTCATTCTTTATAAAACAAGTAAAAAACAGATAATCTTAGTACGTTTTTTCCTTCCAGACGCAAATGAAATGTGATCCCTGCAAACCACTTACCGCCCGATTTCTAATATAAAATATCGACTTGGAAAATATTACTTATGAATGGGTTTGCTCTCCTCCCCCCCCCCTGAAGTAAGGGTGCGTAGAGGTTTTTCTAATCCCCCCTCCCCCTCCGGACCCTTACGGAATTAATGAATGGCCCCTTGCAAGTGTTCTTTAATAGATTTCAAGAAGCGGAAAGATTAAAATTTGCAACCTATAGCATTCAAACACTTGCCAATAAATGTAGGGCACCAAGGAGAAAGAAGTTTGATGCTCCCCACGTGACTCGTGCTTGCGGCAGCCCCTACTGATTTCAAAGTGGAATGCAGTCTCAACCGATCTTCACTCTGAGATTTGGCCTAAGGGTCCGTGATATTTTAATCGGGCTTTGCTTCTTTTCGGATATCTACTTGTGCCTTAGCTCTGCACATTCATTTCCAGTTGACTAATTTAATTTAGCTTATGTATTTGTACATTTTAGAAATTACAAATACACTCCAAACTAGGAACAGTGCTTCAAGATTGTGTACTAAGACAGAAAAGAAGTCAACGGAAAATAATGAGTAGATAAATTACTAGAAAGAAAATTTTTCATTGGTAAAAAAATATATGTATTTGTCGACGAAAAAAAGACAAGAAAACTTTTATTTTATTGGATGTGAGTGAGTTAATAGGACTTTTAACTCAATAACTAGAATGCATCTAATTATAAAGGATAGTTTACTTCATACAGTAATAATGGATGAAAAAAATACCGTTGATGCGCATAGTGCAATAAAATTGGCAAGACACCTTTCTATTCGTGGTTTACAAATGCGTTGCCTTCATTTCACTATTCGTGACTTACACGAAACTTATTTATCAGTGCATGAAATTATGCCCTTTGCAGTGGAAGAAATCCAACGCGATTTATAGATATTATGTACATGTGTTTATTATTATTATTTTTTTTAACTTATCCATCAAATTTGGGTCATTTAACCTAGAAGTTTAAAACGTCTAAAAAATTTATTTAGGTAGACAACATTACCCATAGATTTTTTTTTTTTCAACTTTGAAATGACCTTTAGATTTTCGCATACCTTGGTTTTCAATTTTCACGTGTAAAGTATTTGAACAACTTCTAGAAAAACGAAACAAATAGCTCTACACGTGGCCAAATCGATTAACTCCACTTTTTACAAATATCATCATTTCTGATTTATTAGTATTTAATCAATGCTTAGCATGTTAATTTATATTAAAGTTTTGGTTCAGTATATTTCTGATCATGTGATGGCAGAAAATGTAACACGAGGTCATATTCACTCCTATGGATATAATACCATCTTCTTCATAACTACTCAAAAAACCTTAAACTTATTTTAAAAAGAAGAACTTTAATTAAAATTTACTTTGAAGAGCCTTCGGCTAACCATTATGGTACTCCCGTTAGAGGAAGCCACATCTCTCGTACATCCAAGCAACCATCTTCTGCGTCAAAATCAAGCCATGCCCCCAACCGGGGAACTTTCAGCAAAGCACACCATAGGACAAGGGGCAGAGCCCCAGGTGCCTCAAGCAACGAACTTATATTTCCGTGGCATAACTACTCTCCATTTTTTGTTTTATGGGGTTAATTGCAAGTGAGGCATCCAGCTCTTGCTGAATTCCTGTATGACGGTGTGATTTTCTGCAAAATATTTAAAACGGAGACTAAGTTAAATACATTGCTTTTAAAGTTCGTATAAATGTTTAAGTTTTCAAATTCGAAACTAATTTCTTTCTATTTGTGACAATTACTACTTTTTCAAATATATCAAGTTAGTAAAACCTCAAAACTCTCAATTTCTACAGCCGAATAACAAAATTTAAATTATTTGATCATGCGTAAATGCCATATGAAATAAAAATAATTTTTTTTAAAAGTTGAGTAACCTGTCACTTTTGCAATACAGGGTGAAAGTCCGTGTTTTTAATTTGCATTTACATCAAATTCAACTATCCCATAACATAATAAAAATATGAGGTTTTTTTTTTTTTTTTTTTTTTTTAACCTTTTACAAAGCATGTAACTGGAAAAAAATCTGTTTGTAATTTTATTCATACCAATGGGGACTTTATGCACGTTACAAGTATACACTATTTGCCGAAGTTTTTATTTATTATTAACTAGCTTTTTACATGCGGCTTCGCTCACGTTGATGTAGATTCTGTCAATCGATTCAGGTTAATGGCCAACACAGGAAGAGATCAATTTGTTGCATATATTTTTACCGGAGTCAGGAACGGAGATCACGTGACTCATCTCTTCCTGAATAAATAAGGATAGAAATACACCTAAAATTGCAAAGGTAACTCTCCCAAAATAGTGTCAGCAGTCACTAAAAATCCTAATTCGAACACAAATTCTAAAATGTCTCTGAGTCAGAACATCAAACCAAAGATCGGAGTAAAAATCCCGATAAAATCAGAGTAAGCACAGCAGTTTTTGAAAACTTCCATTTAAAACATGACAATAATACATAAAACTTTACAATAGGGAAAGAAAAACCCTCTCTAAAATCCCCATTAGAATAATGACATCAGCCTTTTCAAATAAACAATGATCTCCTTGAATCCGTCAAGAATAGTTCCGAAAATCTTCACCAGAAAAGTTCCAATAGCATAAATAAAACAACCTTTAAAACAGGAACAATATTCCCCATTGTCGCCATTAGCACATTCGTCTCACAATATCCTAATTAGCATCATTTATCCTTAAAAACACAAAAAAATCATTAAACGTTTCACAAAAATTTAAAATAATTCAAAAGGTCGCTTGGCGAGATTGGAGATAAAAAAAAACTTGACGGATAAATGCCCATTTTAATAGATTTTTTAATGTTATTGAGCAATCATGATTGCTTATTGCTTTCATTTGACTGTTTTGAGGTCCTATCATTTTATTTTCCCACCAACACCCTCTGCAACATCACCGTCGACCGGCCGCCTCACGATGCTGCTCCTCTAGCGAAAACCGTCTCCAAGTTGCATCAATATCCTACACTTACACGCATACATGCAAGCACGCACAAACACACACAAACACATACACACACATACATACGCCTACACACACATACACAAACACATACACTCATAAATACATACACACACTCAAACACATTCACACACGCATACATACAGACACCTACACATACACACAACTACCCACACACTCATGCCTGCGCACAGACACAAACACATATGCCTACACACACATACACATTCCCCCCCCCGCACACACACAAACACTCATACCTGTACACAGACATAAACAGACATGTCTACACACAAACACATATACCCCCCCCACACACACACATAAACACACACGCCTACATACACACACACACTCGTGATTGCGAAAAACATAATTTGAATTCAAGAGGTCAAAATTCAAATTAATTATTATTATTATTATTTAAGCGTTTTGTTTTATTTATTGGGTGGATTATTTTAAACTTTAATATGATATTTAACGTTCTTTTTATCGTAATTTATTTGGCGGTTTTTTACCATTTTAATAAAACGTTTAAAAATGGCTTGGGCGCCAAGTTTTTCGAATTTTTCGTCACGGCCTCATTATCCCAACTTTGTTCACTAAATTTTAAAAAAATGCCATTTTAGTTTCCTTTCCTATTTTTGCCATTAAATACCATTTAAAGCTACGTTAAAAAGCAAGTTAGACCTCCAAAATCACTGTTACTCCACCATAATATACTTGCCAAGCTTCTGATACTGCGTAAAATATTTGCATATTTCAATTCATTAAGTAATTTTTTTTTTAAATAGAAAATGTTCAGCACGTATTTGGGTTCTTGGCGAAAAATAAATCTTTTTTTGACGGTAGCAGGGCCGGGGAGATGTATTTAAATGGCTACCTATATTTTTGCTTTTTTTTTAATCGAAAGTTTCAATTTTGTCCTTTTGGAACCCATAAAAAGTTTTAAAAATCTTTATCATGTTCCAATGTCTTTCTGGGAAGGTACTTCGACAGTTGAGACTTAGTTGGCAACTTTCAGAAAATGACCGTTCTTTTATGCATGAACATAGCAATAAAACATAAGTAGTGTTTGGCATCAAAACACTTGGTGACAACTGGAAAAATTGCCAAGAGCAGTAACTGAAATTAACCGCAAGTACCATTCAGTTCAGGGTTAGCTGAGTAATACGTAAGGGCCAAGAAGTAAAAGGTGTTGATGTGTGCATACTTTTAATTAAAAAAAATTAGTATAAATTGAAGACCTTCCCTTCTTTAAAACGTTGAAACGGCAGGCTTCTACTGGTCTATTGAAGAAATTCCAGTAAGTAATTACTTATCTGAAGCAAGACAAACCTATGCTCTTTTTTTTTTTTTGGCGATTTATAGTTTCAAAAATAGCTGCGATTCAATACAAAACTATATTACATCTAATGCACACAGGGTAATAATGAATTAGAGCCAAAAACAGTTTGAACTAGACTCATGGATTTAATTGTAAATAAACATTCATGCATTTGTTTTTGCAAAATGTATCATTTTGGCGACAAAATGGGTACCTATCTTGGTGTCTTGGCGAAAACATGTTGCAAGATAACTCTCCAAAACTCAAGGTAAGCCTTGTTTTATACTCGTTTTATGAAAATACTACTGCGTGCCTTGGTGAAAACACTTCGCAAAATAAGTCTAAAAATCAAGATAAGCCTCGCTTCAAATTATAAAATTAACGTAAGATGGCGAATGTACTAACTATCCCTCGAACTTCAAATAAAGTTCATCCTGAGCAGCTTTTTAAAGCTTAAACATGCTGCAAAAATAGAACAAATATGACTTTTTTTTCGACGAGATATTGTCATATTTATGATTTTCTTTAAAATTGGAATATAAATCATGGAAAACTTTTTTTCTAAGTGAAAGGTACCCTTTGTTCACCCCTGAACCCACGACAACGTGTATACGAAATTTCATGGTGATCGGTTGGGTAGTTAAAGCGTGAAAAGGTAACAAACAAAGTCACTTTCACATTTATAATATTAGTAAGGATACTTGACTCCTGTACTACGCTGTAAAAACAATTATATATACCTCGACAATACATGAAACTTGTTCTATTTAATCAAACATCGGAAATGTAATGAATAAATCTTAAGCGGAAAAAGCTCTTACTAACTTCTTTAAATTTCAACTTAAATATGGCACAGAGGTTAACAGAGAACAGAGAAAATTATATAACAGAGAAAATTCCACTTACAGTGTACAAACAGCGCATTTTTGCATTTCCACAGCAAACTGGCACTCACTCGGAAACCAATTTTTACTTTATTTACAACGGATCTTATAAATTTCACCATAAATGCAAAGGCTGTAAAAGTTTAGGGTTTTAAGTGCATTTTTATTTTTTTAAACTCAATCATTCATGAGAGTGACTGACTAATACAATATACTCAGAACTACTTTCAAATGTGCAATTGACAAGAAATTAAAAGTATATGTAAACTCATTAAACGATAGCAGTATGACACTCTATAAACATCTTTTTGCTTATAATAATTCCAACTGCCTTATGTGTTTTCCATTGTACACATGGTAGTATTTAAAACACAAAAAATACCAAAATGTAGCTCATATGCCAGTATTATATTATTTATACAAAACACTAAAAGTTAATGTTACACTGCATGAAATGCAACCTATTTGTAGTTAAACATAGTATGTATAAAAAGATTATACAACCGTGCGAGAGATATTAGCAAGCGTTATGTTTTTTTTCTTTGTAAAACACAAAAGTATAGCTACAGTGAGATCGTGCATTAATTAGTCATTAATGGCATATATATTTCATTGCGAGATTCTTCTTTCTCACGTAAAGTAATAAGCAAAAAATATAATAATTTTCAAACCAGTTTTAGAACTATGATATGCATTTCAAGAATGTAATAAGAAAACTTTACCTTTGTATTGTCTCTCACAGAGGCCCAGTCGTTTTATGGGAGCTAGAAAAGGAGATAAAATAATATCAGAAGATCAACACTTCGTGGCTCACGACGTTTCGCCCCTGACCTTGTTGAAAGCTGGATTGAAAAGATCCTCAGATTCGAGAATCGCGCCTCCGAAGAAAAGCGGGAAAGTTTGCCAGGAAGAAACCTTATCGCCTTTCTTGGAAATGCGAGGAAACTGCTGATTACTGTAATAATGGCGAGAAAGTAATACGAAGGATGGAATAGAAGTCATTTCGTGTGAAAATTGGGATGCAGCTGTAAAATCTAGAGAGGTTTTTTTATATTTTTTTAGCGTTTTAGGTACTGCATCACAAAGAGCTGTTTCGCTTCAGCACTCAAGTCACCTAAATTATGTAGGCATTAGTTACATCAGTCATGCCCATCCCCGCCCTCTCCTGAAAAAAACACCACCTCTCCCCAAGTATCATAAAGACTCTCCGAAAAAGAGAGAAATACCCTTCAACCCCCCTAAAAAATGTAACGGCTAAATCTGCGGACTCCCCCCCCCCCCAAGGTGGGTACCCCTGGTTTTATACACAGAGGATAGCCACAAAAAAAAAGAAAAAATGCAGATAGCGGTAAAACTCGAAGATATTTAAGTACATAGATAATTTATATTGGTAAATAAATAATTTGGGCAGTTATACTCAGCCTGATATTACTGTTTTATAAATACAAGCTGCCTTCGTCGGCGACATGGTTCGTCTTCTTGCGCTATTCACCATTTCTCGCCAAGACTAACGCCTTCGGCGGCTCTAGTATTTGTCTGTATATTTATATCAACTCAGTACAGGGGCACAGCGAGGGGTGTTTGGAGGATAAAACTACAAAGTCTCTTGGTTTGAAGCCATATTTGCAAACCTAGCATGGTAATATGCAGATATTTAGTAAATATAAGACATTCATACCCATTTATGACACAAACCCCTTCCTC
Source organism: Uloborus diversus (assembly GCF_026930045.1). Classification (NCBI taxonomy): domain Eukaryota; kingdom Metazoa; phylum Arthropoda; class Arachnida; order Araneae; family Uloboridae; genus Uloborus; species Uloborus diversus. Next base: position 195,969,243 of record NC_072731.1, on the reverse strand, counting down.
CTCGGAGGAAATTTCTGGCTT